>NW_026692480.1:0-75005 GCF_021218885.2 Marmota monax | reverse complement strand
ACAGGTTAGGGTTAGAGTTAGGTTAGGGTTAGGGCTAGGGTTAGAATTATTGTTGGGTTTAGAGTTAGTTTTGTTCAAATTTCTTTGATACGGGCAGGATTCATCTTTTACCTAGCCTTACTATATACACCATGTTTGGCCTTCTCGGTTCATGGTTCGCTGTCAGGAACAGTTTGTGATTTAAGGTTTCACTTCATCTTGACTTACATGTGTAATTGGAAATGGAGATGGATAACAAACAGCGTGGGTGTTAGCTGCTTGAAACTTCACACAATCAGTTCTCTGTGGGCACTCTCTGATTTGTTCCTTGTGAATGTAGCCCTATGTTGAAGCATTCAAAGCATAGGTTTAGGGTGAGGGCGATGTGTAAGGCTAGGTTTAGTGTTAGGGTCAAAGTCAGGGTAAGGGTTAGTTTTAGGGTTAGGACTAGGAAAGTTAGAGCTAGATGTAGTGTTAAGGTTTGGTTTAAGTTAAGGTTTAGGGTTAGGGCTATTGCTCAGTTTTGTTTCAGGGCTAGGGCTAGAGTTAGGGCTAGATTTTGTATAAGTGTTAGAGTTAGGGCTAGTGTTAGGATGAGGTTTAGGATTAGGGTTAGTGTTAGATTTAGATTTAGGTTTAGATCTAGTCTTTGGGTTAGTTCTAGGTTCTGGTTCCAGAAGGGATAGGGTTAGAACTAGGGATACAGCTAGGAAGAGAGTTAGTTTTAGACTTAGTACCAGGCTTAGGTTAGGGTTAGGTTTATGGTTAAATTAGGGCTAGGATTAGGGCAAGTGTTAGGGTTAGGCCTAGGGGTAGGGCTAAGTTTAGGGTTAGCATTGGGGTCAAGGTTAAGTTTATGGGAATGGGTGGTGTTATAGCTAGCTTTATGTCTAGTATGAGGGTTAGAAATAGGATTAGGGTTAGGGTTAGTGTTCAGGGTAGGATTAAGGTATACTTAGGGATAGAATGATGGCTAGGGTTTCTGTTAGGTTTAGGGCTAGGACTAGGGCTAAGTCTAATGTCAGGTCTAGGGTTATGATTAGGGATAGTTTTAGAATTAGGTTATGCCTAGTTCTAGTGAGTTACGTTTAGTGTAAGGGTCAGTTTAAGAGCTAGGGGTTTTATTAGGGTTAGAGTCAGGGTCGGCATTTGGTTTAGGTTAAAGTTTATGGTTAAGGCTTGAGTTAGTGGTAGGTTTAGTTTTAGGATTAGGGTAATGAATATGGTTAGGTGTAGATTTCAGTTAAGGTTTAGGGTAAAGAATGGGTTTGGTTTATTGAAAAGTTTTGGGTTAGCATTAGGGTTAAGGTCATGTTTAGTGTAATGGATAGGTTTAGAGCTCGGGTTAGGGCTAGGTTATGGTTTGGATTAAGTCTAGGATTAGGGTTAGGTTTAGGGATCGATCTAGGGTTTGGTTTAGGGTAAGTATTACGGTTAGGGTAAGTGTTAGGTTTAGGGCTAGGGTTATGGTTAGGTAGAGTAAAGGTTAATGTTTGAGCTAGGGTTAGAGCTAGGGCAAGGGTTAGGTTTAAATTTAGGTCTATGTTATGTTTATGGTTATGGTTTGGTTTAGGGTTAGGGTTATGGCTAGTGTTTTAATTAGGGTTAGGGTTAAGTTTAAGGTAATGGATAATATTAGAAGTAGTGTTAGGGTTAGGGTTAGCGTTAGGACTAGTTTTAGGATTCAGTTTAGTGTAAGGCTTCATGTCTCAGCTAAGTTTAGGGCTATTGCAAGTGATAGGTTTCAGGTTAGGTCTAGGGTTACATTTATGTTGCAGGTTAGGTTTAGTGTTAGGGATAGGATTATAATTAGGGTTAGTGTAAGGGTAATGGATAGGGTTAGAGCTAAATTTTGGGCTAGGACTAAATTTAGGATTAGAGTTAGGATTAGGGTTAGTGTTTAGAATGGGGCTAGTGTTATGTTTAGTGAAAGGGTTTTTTTCTTGAGCTAGGGTTAGGTCTAAGGCATGGGTTAAGGTTAGGGTTAGTGTTAGGGCTATGATTAGGGTTAGGGTTATGCTTAGGACTAAGTTTAGGCCTAGGATTAGTGCTAGGTTTTATGTTAGGTTTAGTGCTAGGGTTAGAACTATGGGTCATGTAAGAGCCAGGGTTATGTTGAGGGCTAGTTTTAGGTTTAGGATGATGGCTAGGTCTAGTTTTTGGTCTAGGTTTTTGGTTAGGGTCAGGTTTCGAGCTAGGTTTAGTGTTAGGGTAAGGGTCAGTGTTCGGGATAGGGTTAGGTTTAGGGTTATAGCCAGAATCAGGACTAGGTTTAGGTCTAGGCATAGGGTTAGTGTTTGGTTTAGGTTAAGGGTTATTGTGAGGGCTATGGCAAGGTTTTTGTTTAGGTCTAGGGCTAGAGTTATAGCTATTTTTAGTATTAGCTTTAGGTCTAGGGCTAGTGTTATGGTTAAGTACAAATATAAGGTTACCTGTAGGGCTAGTGTTAGGTTTTGGTTTAGGCATGGGGTCAGGTTTAGACCCAGGGTTAGAGTTAGGGTCAGAATAATGGTCAGGGTTAGGGTTAGAGCTGGAATGAGGGCTAGGGTTAGGACTAGTAATATGGTTAGAGTATAAGTTTAGCTAAGGATTAGGGTTAGTACTAGGGTTAGCATTTGGGTTAGGGTTTGGCTTTGGGTAAGGGAAAGTGTTAGGGCTAGGGTTAGGGTTAAGGCTAGTGTGGGGGTTATGATTTGGGTTAAATCTAGGGTTAGGGCTTAGATTACAGGTAGGTTTTGTGTTAGGGTTAGGGGTAGTGTTAGGACAATGACTAATGTATGAACTAGAATTATGATTAGGGCTAGTTTTATGGTTAGGGTTAAAGCTAGGTCTAGTGCTAGGCTTAATTTAAGGTTAGGGTAATATTTAGAGCTAGGATTAATGTTAGGGTCAGTGTCAGGTTCAGGGTTAGTTTTAGAGTTAGGGTTAGGGCTAATTGTAGGTTTAGAGTTTGGTTTAGAATAAGGGTTAGTGTTAGGGCTATGACTTGGTAGTGTTTTATGACTAGGGCTAGGAGTAGTTCAAATTTTAGGATTAGTATTATTGTTAGGACTATGTTAGAGGTTGGTTTAGGCTTATGGTTACATTTAAATTTAGAGTTAGGTTTGTATTTAGAGTTAGGATTAGGGCTAGGACTAAGGATAGAACTAGCAATAGGGCTAGGGCAAGAGTCTTAGAGCTATGGTTAGGGTTTGGATAGGACTAAATTAGGGCTATGATTAGTGCTTGGCTTAGTGTTATTGTTAGGCCTAGGGTTAGGGCGATGGGTTAGGGTTAGGTTTACGGTTATGGTTAGGTTAACGGTAAGGGATGGGTTATAGCTAGGTTTAGGGTTAGGGGATGGGTTAGAATTTGGGTTAAATCTTGGGTTATGGATTGGGTTAGGGCTAGGGCTAATTTGAAGTCCAGCATTATGGTTAAAGATAGTTTTATGGCTACATCTAGTGTAATGGTTACATTTAAGATTAGGGTCAGGGTCATTATTAGTGTTTTGGATAGGTTAAGGTTTTAAGTTAGGGTTCGAATTAGCATTAGGGTTAAAATTAGGGTAATGATAGGGTTAGGTTTAGGTTTCAGGTTAGGTTTAGGTTAACGAATAGGGTTATGTTAGGGATAGGGTTAGGTTTAAAACTAGGGTTAGCATTAGGGTTAGGGTTATGGTTAGGGTAATGGATAGGATTAGAGCTAAGGTATGGCTAGGGTTATGGTTACAATTAGTGCTAGTGTTATGGTAAAGGTTAGGGATAGGGTTAAAGCTACGGTTAGGGCAGAGATTCTGGCTAGGTTTTGAGTTAAGTTAAGGCTAGGGTTAGGGTTATGTCTAATATAAGTACTAGGGTTATGACTAAGGCTAGTTTTATGTTTAGGGTTAGGGCATCTAGTGTTAGATGTAGGGTTAGGGTTAGAGTGATGTTTAGAGCTAGGTTTAGGGTTAGGTCAGGTTCAGGGTTAGATTTAGTTTTTGCCTTAAAACTCAAATAGGGCTAAGGTTAGGGCTAAGTGTAGGGTTAAGGTTTGGTTTAGGTTAAGGGTCAGGGTTAGGGCTATGGCTTGGTTTTGTATTAGGGCTAGGGCTAGAGTTTGGACTAATTTCAGGATTAGCATTGGGGTTAGGGTTAGAGCTAGTGTTGGTTGTAGTTTAGGCTTATGGTTATGGTTAGATTTAGATTAAAGTTACATCTAGGGTTAAGGCTAGGGCCAATAAAAGGTCTAGGGTTAGGCCTAGGGTTAGAGCTAGGATTAGGGTTCCAGTAAGGTATAGGGCTGGAACTAGTTTTAGGGCAAGGGTAAGAGTTAGACTTAGTCTTAGGGCTAGGTTAGGATTAAGATTAGGGACATGGCTAAATTAGCACTAAGATTAGGGCTAGGGTAAGTGTTAGGGTTAAGTCCAGGTTTAGGGTTAGGGTTATGATTAAGGATATGTTTAGGGCTAAACCTAGGCCTAACCCTAACCCTAGTCCTAATCCTAACTTTAACCCAATCCCTAACACTAGCACTAACTCTGTTCATTACCCTACACATAAGCCTATCCCAAATGCTAACCCTAGGCCTAAACCTAGCACTAACCCTAAAACTAACCCTATACATTACTCTATACCTAACCTGAACCCTAAACCTAATCCTATTCATTACTCTAAATCTAACCCTAATGCTAATTTGAGCCCTAACCCTAATCCTTAACCTAAAGTAAACCCTAACCTGGAATTTGACCCTAATAATACACCCAGCTCTAAACCTGACCCTTACCCTAAACCCAACCCTTACACTAGACCTAGCCATAAACCTAACCCTAACCATAACCCTAGACCTGACATTAGTCCTAGCCCTTACCCTAACACAAAACCTAGCCCTCATCCTAGCCCTAAACCTAGACTTAATCCTAATCCAAACCCTCACCCTGGCTCTATCCCTAATTTTAACCCTCGACGGAGCCCTGAACCTAACTATAAGCCCATCACATCCCCCAAAACTAACCCTAACCCTAACAATTACACAAACCCTAACCCTAGCCTTAACCATAGGCCTAACACGAACACTAACTGTAATGCTAATCCTAGCCCTAATTTAGCCCTAACCCTAACCCTACCCCTAACCCTCATCCTAAGACTAACTCACTCTCACCCTAGCCCTATTTTTATTTCTAACCCTATCCGTTACCTTAGCCCTAACCTTAGCCCTCATCGTAGCCATAGCCCTCACCCTAGATCTAACCATAATTCTAAATCTCACCCTAAACTTAAGCCTAAACCTCACCCTACCACTAGCCCTAATACCATTGCTAATCCTAAAACTAGCCCTAACCCTAGTCCTAGCCCTAAAACAAAATCGAGCCATTGCTATAACAAAATCCTTAACCTAAACCAAACCCTAATCCTACAACTAGCAATAACCCTAGCTCTAATTCAAGTCCTAGGCCTAAAACTAATCATAACTCTAAATATCGCCCTAACCCTAAAGCTAATGCTGACACTAGACCAGCCCAAATGCCACCCTAAAACTAACCCTAATCATAAACATAGTTCTTACATTGGCCTTAGCCCTAATTCTAGCCTTAACCCTAACACAAAATAGCCCTAATCTGAGCCCTAACACTAGATTTAACACTAACCCTAACCCTAGTCCTAAACCTAACCCTAACTCTAGCCCTAACCATATCCCTTACCCTAAGCCAAACCCTATCCATAATGCTAACCCTAGTCCTAATCCTAATCCTTAGCCTAACCCTATTTCTAGTCCTAACACAAGCACTCATTCTAGCTCTAATTCTAACCCCAAACCTAACCCTAACCTTCACCCTTATTCTGACACTAACACTAATTATAGGTCTAAACCTGAACCTAACCCTAAACCGAACCCTGAAACAAGCCTTATAGTAACCTTATACCTAAACCTTACCCTAACACTAGCCCTAAACCTAAACCAAATCCTAAATCTAGCAATAACTCTAGCCCTAGACCTACACAAACTTAGTCCTAGCCCTAACAATAACCCTTAACCTAAAACAAACACTAAGCCTACCCCTAAACCTAACCTTGTCCTAATTCTGGCTTTCACCCTAACCCTAAAGCTAACCTGAACACTGACCTTGCCTTTAACAGTAAACCTATCTCTAAACCTGAGCCTAACCATCATCTAAACCTAACACTAGACCTAGCCATAACTCTAACCCTAATACTAGCCCTAATCATAACCCTAGCTCTTATATTACCCATAGCCTTAACCCTAGGCCTAAACCTAACACAAAACCTAGATCTTATCCTAGGCCTTAACCTATCCTTAGGCGTAACCATAACACAAACTGTAGCCCTAACCCTACCCTAACCCTCGCCTTAGTTTTAACCCTGGCTCAAAACTAACCCTTACCCTAAATATAAACCTACACCTATCCCTAAATCTAACTCTAAACCTAGCCCTAATCCTAACCTTACCTCTAGCACTAAACCTAGCTCTAAAGATACCCATTACCCTAAACATAATCCTAACTCTATTGATAACCCTAGACCTAACCCTAACCCTAAACCTAACCAAAAAACTAATCGTAGACCTAACCCTAAACCTCACCCTCACCATAGACCTAACCCTAGCTCAAACCCTAACCCTTATCATAAACCTAACCATAACCATAGCCCTAACCCTAAGCCTAAACCTCAATCTAACTCTAACCATTAACCTAAACCTAC
Organism: Marmota monax; assembly: GCF_021218885.2. Classification (NCBI taxonomy): domain Eukaryota; kingdom Metazoa; phylum Chordata; class Mammalia; order Rodentia; family Sciuridae; genus Marmota; species Marmota monax. The sequence continues at coordinate 68,346 of NW_026692480.1, read as the reverse complement.
ATCTAATCGTATCCATTACCCTAACCCTAGCACTACCTCTGAAGATGACCATATCCCTAATCCTAACCCTAACCCTAACCATACTGTAATCTTATCCCTAGACCTAACCCTAAACCTAAAACTCGCTCTAGCCCTAAACCAAGCTCAAAACACAACACTTTCACTAAACATAACCCTAACCCAAACCCTGGATCTAACCCTAACCCTAACCCTAACTCAAGACCTATTTCTATCCATAAACCTAGCCCTAAGCTTAGCTCTAACCTTATCCATTATCCGAACCATAACCCTGACCCTAATGCTAACTCTAGACCTATTGCTAACCCTAACTTTATCAATTACCCTAAACCTAAACTGAACCCTTAAATAACCCTAACCCTGACCCTAAAGGTAATTAGAGCCCTAACCCTAAACCCTAACCTCAAACAAACTCTAACCCTGAACCTTACCCTAATAATTCCCCTAGCTCTAAACCTGACCCTTACCCTAAACCTAACCATTACACTAGACCTAGCCATAAAACATTCTAAATCTATCCCCAACCGTAACCTTAGACCTGACATTAGCACTAGCCCTAATCCTAGCTCTAACCATAACACAAACCCCAGGGCTTATCCTAGCCCTAGACCTAGCCTTAATCCTAACCCTAACCCTAACCTTAGGCCTAACCCTAATCTTAGCCCTAACCCTAGCCCTAAGCTTACCCCTAATTTACGCCTATCCATAACCTTAGCCCTAACCCTAGCCCTAAGACTAACTCTAACTCTCACCCTTACCCCATCCCTAGTTCTAAACCTATAACTTACTGGAACAATAAACCTAGCCCTAACCCTAGCCCTATCCTTAGCCCTAGCCCTAACCTAGATCTAACTCTAAATCTAACTTTAACCCTAAGCCTAAACCTAAACCTAAAACTAGCCTAACCTTAATGCTAATCCTAAAACTAGCCCTAATCCTAGCCCTAGCCCTAAAACAATTCCCAGATATAGCACTAAACCTTACCCTTAACTTAAATCAAACCCTAAGCCTAACCCTAAACTTAGCCCTAATTCGAGTTTTAAGCTGAACCAAAAACTAACGCTGACCCTGAATCCGACCATAACACTAACCCTACCTCTAAAGATCACCCTAACCCTAAACCTAAACCTAACACTAGACCTAGCCCCAACCCTAAACCTAAATTTAGCTTTAAATGTAACCCTGGTACATACAATAGCCGTAACCCTAACCCTAGCACTAACTTAACACAAAACCTAGCCCTAATTCAAGACCTAACCCAAGCTTTAACCCTAACACTAACCCTAACCCTAGTCCTAATCATAACCATAACCCAAGCCCTAACCCTAGCTCTAACCCTATCTATCACCATAACTATGACCCTAACACTAATGCTAACCTTAGGCCTAAACCTAACCTTATCCCTAATCCTAGCCCTATCCATTACCCTAAACAAAACCTAAACCCTAAACCTCAACTATCATTACCCTAACCCTAACCTTAATGCTAATTCAAGCCCTAAATTTAAACCACAGCCTATCCCAAACCCTAACCAAGGCCCTGACCCTAATAATATGCCTAGCTCTAAACCTGACCTAAAACTAAACATAACCCTTAAACTACCTGTATCCATAAACCTAACCCTAATTCTATCTTTACCCATAACCCTAGACCTGATATTAGTCCTAGCCCTAATCCTAGCCCTACCCTAAAACAAAAATCTTGCCCTCATCCTAGCCCTAAAACCAGCCTTAATCAAAACCCTAACCCTAACCATAGGCCTAACCCTAATTCTAACCCTCACCCAACCTCTAAACCTAGCTATAATGCCAATCCTTACCCTAAATTTAACCCTAACCCTAAACCTAATGCTAGGCCTAAGCTGAACAATAACCCTAGCCCTAATTCTAGCCCTAATTTAACCCTATCCCTAACCCTAACCCTAGCCCTAAGACTAACTCTAACTTTCACACTAGCCCTTTCCCTACCTCTAACCCTATCCATTACCGTAACCCTAACTCTAGCTCTAACCCTAGCCATAAAACTTGCCCTGTCCTTATTCCTAGCCATAACCCTAGATCTATCCCTAACTCTAAATTTAACACTAACCCTAAGCCTCAGCCTAACATAAACACTAGCCCTAACCCTAATGCTACTCGTAAAACTAGCCCTAACCCTGACCCTAGCAGTAAATCAAAACCAAGAAATAGCCCTAATACTAAACCTTAACTTAAACCAAATCCTAATACTACACGTAGACCTAACCCTAGCCCTAATTCGAGTCCAACCTTAACCTGAATACTAACCATGACTCTGACTCATATCCTAACACTCACCCTAGCTCTAAACACCATCCTAACCTTAAACCAAACACTTACAGTAACCCTAGCCGTAATTTGAGTCCTAACCTTAACCTTAAAACTAACCCTGACCCTGACTACTAACCTAACACTAACACTAGCTCTAAATATCACCCTAGCCTTAAACCTAATCCTAACACTAGAGGTCTAACTCCTAACCATAACCCTAAAATGAACCGTAATTGTAACCTTAGTTCTTACATTAGCTGTTACTCTAACCCTAGCCCTAATCCTAACACAAAAACTAGCCCTAATCTGAGCTCTAAACCTAGCTTTCATCCTAACCATAGTCCTAACCCTAGCTTTATCTCTATCCCTTACCCTAAGCCAAACCCTAACACTAATTCTAATCCTAATTCTAACCCTAATCCTTAACCTAACCCAAATCTTAATCCTATTACTAGTCCTAAATCTAGCCCTCATGATAGCTCTAACCATAACCCCAACCCTAACCCTAACCCTGAACCTTATTCTGACCCTAACACTAATCGTAGGTCTAAACCTGAACCTAACCCTAAACCAAACTCGAACACTTGCCCTAGACCTAAACCTAATCCTAAATCTAGCCATAACTCTAGCCCTAGACCTAAAGAAAAACCTAGACCTTGCCCTAATAATAACCCTTAGCCTAAGCCAAACACTAACTCTTCCCCTAGACCTAATCCTAGTCCTAATTCTGGCTTTAATTCTAACCATAATCCTAATCTGAACACTTACCCTGACATTAACCCTAGCTCTAAACATCACACTAACCCTGAAACTATACCTAGCCCTAACATTAACCCTAAAACTAGCCCTAATCATAACAAGTTCTTCATTTAGCCATAGCCCTAACCTATTGAAAAACCTATCCCTAATCCAATGCCTACCCTATCTTTAACCCTAAAGCTAAACCTAACGCTAACCAAAGCCCTAACCCTAAGCCTAAGCCTAACCTTAGATCCAATCCTAAGCATAACCCTGGCCCTAATCCTAGCTCTAACCCTATCCATTACCCTAAGGATAACCCTAACCCTTATGCTAACCCTAGACCAAACCCTAATCCTATGCCCATCCCTAACCCTATCCATTACCCTACACCTAACTTGAACCCTAAACCTAAAACTATTGTTAACCTATCACTAAACCTAATGTTAATTTGAGCCCTAAATATAAACCATAACCTAACCTAAACCCTAAACCTGACCCTAATAATACCCCTAGCTCTAAACCTGACCCTAACCATAAACCTAACCCTTACAATAGACCTAGATATAAACCTAACCCTAAAACTATCCCTAACTCTAACCCTAGACCTGACATTAGCCCTAGCTCTAATCCTAGTCCTAACCCTAACACAAACCTTAACCCACATCCTAGACATAATCCTCACCTTCATCATAACCCTAACCCTAAACCTAACCCTAATTCTAACCCTCACCCTATCCCTAAAACTAGGTATAAACTCATTCCTTACCCTAATCCTAACCCTAATCCAAACCCTAACACTAAACCTAGCCCTAACCCTAGGCCTAACTCTAACATTAACACTTGCCCTAATCCCAGACCTAACTTAGCCCTATCCCTAAAACTAAACATAACCCTAGCCCTAAGACTAACTATAACTCTTACCTTAGACCTATAGAGTAGTTCTAAACTTTTCCCTTACCATCACCCTAATCCTAGACCTAATCTTAGCCCTAACAATAGCCCTAGCCCTAAAACAAAACTGAGTTATAGCCCTAATCTTAACCCTTAACCTAAACCAAACCCTAACCTTACACCTAGCCCTAACCCTATCCATAACCCTATCCCTAATTCTAGTCCTAACCTGAAAATTAACACTTACCTTGACTCTGACCCTAACACTAAACCTAGCTCTAAAATCATTGTAACCATAAATCTAACCCTAACACCAGACCTAGCCTTAACCATAACCTCATAACTAGCACTAGTCATAACCTTACTTTGTACATTAGCCATGGTCTTAACCCTAGCCCTAACCTAACCCAAAACCTAGCCTTAATCTGAGTCCTTATCCTAGCTTTAACCCTTAACTTAAACCTAACACTAACCAAACAAAATCCCTAATTCTATACATAACCCTAGCCCTAAACTTAGGTCTAACTCTATCCAATACCCTAATGATAACCCTAACCCTTATGCTAACCATAGGCCTAACCCTAACCCTCCCCATTACACTAAACCACAACTAAACCCTAAACCTAACCTGTCATTACCCTAACCCTAAATCTAATGCTAATTTGAGCCCTAAACTTAAACCCTAACCTAACCCAAACCCTAACCTTCATTCTGACCCTAATAATGTCCTTAGCTCTAAAACTGACCCTTACCCTAAACCTAACCCTTACACTGGACCAAGCCATAAACCTAACACTAAATGTATCCCTAATTGTAACCCTAGACCTGACATTAGACCTAGACCTAATACTAGCCCTAAACCTAATACAAACACTAGCTCTCATCCTAGCCCTAAACCCTAACCTTTATCATAACCTTAACCCTAACCCTGGCCCTAACCCTAATACTAACCCTCACCAAGCCCTCAATCTTGCTATAACCCATTCCTTTAAACTAAACGTAACCCTAACTCTAACCCTAAACCTAGGACTATACCTCACACTAATCCTAGCCCTAATTTAGCCCTATCCCTAACCATAACCCTAAACCTAGCCATAAGACGAACTCTAACTCTCACACTAGCCCTATCACTAGTTCTAACCCTATTCCTTCCATAAACATAACCTTAGCCCTAACCGTTGTCCTAACCCTTGCCCTATCCTTAGCCCTAGCACTAACCTTAGATCAACACCTATCTCTAAATCTAACCCTAATCTGAAGCCTAAGCCTAACCCAAACACTAGCCCTAAGCCTAAAACTAATCCTAAAACTAGCCCTAACCCTAGCCCTAGCCTAAAACAAAACTGAGCCATAGCTCTAACACTAATCCTTAAACTAAATGAAACCCTAACCATACACCTACCCCTAACCCTAGACCTAATTCGAGTTTTAAGACAAACCCTAAAACTAACTCTGACCCTGACTCTGACACTAATATTAACCCTAGCTCTAAACATCACCCTGACCTTAAACCTAACCCTAACACTCAACCTAGCCCTAACCTTAACCCTAAAATTAGCCCTAAATGTAAGTCTAGTACTTACATTAGCCATAACCCTAACCATAGCACTAACTTAACCTGAAACCTAGCCATAATCTGAGCCCTATCCTGAGCTTTAAACTTAACCCAAGCCCTAATCATAACCCTAGCCCTAATCATAACCATAACCCTAGCCCCAACCCTAGTTTAACCCTATCCATTACCATAAACATAACCCTAACCCTAATGCTAACCCTAGGTCTAAACCTAAAGCTATCTCTAATCCTATTTCTATCCATAACCCTAAACCTAACCTGGGCCCTAATACTAACCCTATCATTACTCTAACCCTAACCCTAACGCTAATTCAATCCCTAACTTTAGACCTTAACCTATCCCAAACCTTAACCGAGACCTTTTCCATAAAAAGACCCCTAGCCCTAAACCTGACCCTACCCCTAAACCTAACCCTTACACTAGATGTAGCCATAATCATAAACATAAAATTATCTTTAAACATAATTCTAGACCTGAAATTAGCCATACCCCAAATCCTAGCCCTAACCCTAAAACAAATACTAGCCCTCATCCCAGCACTAAACTTAGTCTTAATCATAACCCTAACCATAACCCAAGCTCTAACCCTAATTCTAAATATCACCCTACCTCTAAACCTAGTTATAACATTCTCTCTTTACCTAAACTTAATACTGACTCAGACCCTACTCTATATTTAAGCTGAACACTAACCCTAGACCTAATCATAGCCCTAATTTATCCATTTACCTAACCCAAGCCCTAAGACTAACTCTAACTCACACTAGCTCTATCCCTAGTTTTAATCCTATTACATACCATAATCTGACCCTAGCCTAACCCTTGCCCTATCCTCAGTCCTAACCCTAAACCTAGATATAACCCTAAATCTAAATCTAACCCTAAACCTAAGCTTAAGCCTAAAACTAACACTAGCCCTAACCCTAATGCTAATCATAAAATTAGCAATAACCCTAACCCTAGCAGTAAAACAAATCCAAGCAATAGCCCTAACCCTAAACATTAACTTAAAACACAGTAACACTACATCTAGACCTAACCCTAGCCCTAAATTCGGCTCCTAACCTTAACCTTAAAAGTAACCCTGACACAGACTCGTATCCTAATGCTCACCCTAGCTCTAGACCCCATCCTAACTTTAAATAAAAACCTAACAGTAACCCTATCGCTAATTTGAGTCCTAACCCTAACCTTGACCATGACTCATATCCTAACACTAACCCTAGCTCTAAATATCACCCTTACCTTAAACCTAACCCTAACACTAGACCTACCCTTAACCCTAACCCTAAAACTAACCCTAATTGTAACCCTAGTTCTAACATTAGCCAATGCCCCAACCCTAGCCCTAACCCTACAACAAAAACAAGCCCTAATCCAAGCTCTAAATCTAGCTTTAACCTTAACCCTAACTCTACCCCTAACCCTAGCTCTAACCTTATCCCTTACCCTAAGCATAACCCTAACCCTAATGGTAACCCTAGACCTATCCCTAATCCTTAGGCTAACCCAAATCCTAACCCCATTAATAGTTCTAAACCTAGCCCTCATTTTAGCTCTTATCCTATCCCAAACTCTAATGCTAACCCTGACCCTTATTCTGACACAAACAATAACCCTAGATCTAAACTTGAACCTAAGCATAGAGCAAACCCTAACACTGGCCCTACCAGTAACCTTATAATTAAACCTAACCCTAACCCTAGTTCTAACTAACTAACTCTAACTCTCACACTAGCCCTATCCCTAGTTCTAATCCTATTCCTTACCATAACCCCAAACCTAGCCCTAAACCTAGCACTAATGCTCGCCCTATCCTTAGTCCTTGCCCTAACCCTATTTCTAACCCTAACTCTAAATCTAACACTAAACCTAACTAAGCCTAACATTAACACTAGCCCTACCCCTAACCCTAGAAGTAAAACAAAACTGAGCAATGTCCCTAACCATAAACCTTAACTTAAACCACTCTAAAACTACATCTAGACCTAACCCTAGCCCTAAATTCGACTTCTAACCCTAACCTTAAATCTAAACCTGAAACAGACTCATATCCTAACACTCACCCTAGCTCTAGACCCCATCCTAACCTTAAACCAAAATCTAGCAGTAACCCTATTGCTAATTTGAGTCCTAACCCTAACCCTGACCCTGACTCTTATCCTAACACTAACTCCAGCTCTAAATATCACCCTAACTTTAAACCTAACCTAACACTAGACCTACCCCTAACCTTAACTTTAAAACTAACCCTAATTGTAACCCTAGTTCTAACTTTAGCCAATGCCCTAATCCTACAATAAAAACAACCCCTAATCCAAGCTCTCAACGTAGCTTTAACCCTAACCCTAACTCTGACCCTAACCCTAGCTCTAACCTTTTCCCTTAACCTAAGCAAAACCCTAACCCTAATGGTAACCCTAGACTAGACCTATCCCTAATCCTTATGCTAACCAAAATCCTAACCCCATTAATAGTTCTGACCCTAGCCCTCATTTTAGCTCTAATCCTATCCCAAACTCTAATGCTAACCCCAACCCTTATTCTGACCCTAACACTAAACTTAGGTGTAAACCTGACCCTAACCCTAGACCAAATTCTAACACTGGCACTACCGATGAACTTATTCCTAAACCTAACTCTACCACTAGCCTTAGACCTAAATCTAATTCTAAATTTATCCTTAACCCTAGCCCTAGACCTAAACAAAAACCTATTCCTAGCCCTAACAATAACCCTTACCCTGTACCAAACACTACCCCTACCCCTAGTCCTAAATCTAGTCCTAATTCTGGCTATAACCCTGACTCTAACTCTAACCTGAACACTGACCAGCCTTTAACAGTAAACCTACCTCTAAATATGACCCTATCTGAAAATATAAACCTAACACTAGGCCTTCTCGGTTCAATGGTTTGCTGTCAGAAACAGTTTGTATTTTAAGGTTTCACTTAATTTTGAACTATTTTGTTGAAGAGAAATGGAGCATTAAATCAAACAGGGTTGGTGCTAGCTGCTTGAAACTGCACACACTCAATCAGTTCTCTGTGGGCACTCTCTGGTTTGTTCCTTGTGAATGTTGCCCTCAGCTGAAACATGCAAAGCAACTTTATCCCAGAGCACTTTTGGAGAAATAAAGGAAATGTGCATATACTGAAACACTTCCCCCAATTATTTGCTCAGATTTCTTTGATATTGTAAAGGATTCATCTGTTAGCTTGCCCCACTAGGCTCCCTTAGTTTGGGACTTCTATGATCAAAGGTTCTCTAAACAGGCTAGAGTGAGCTGTAGGGTTAGGATTAAGGATAGATCTAGTGTTAGGTTTACAGTAGTTTTGTTCAAAAATTCTTTGATACTAGGCAGGATTTATCTTTTACCTAGCCTTACTATCTTACCCTGGTTTGGCATTCTAGGTTTACTGGTTTGCTGTCAGTATTTCAGTTTTTTTTTTTTTTTTTTTTTTTAAGATTTCACTTCATTTTGACCTATATGGGTAAATGGAAATGGAGCTGGAAATCAAGCAGGGTTTTTGCTGGCTGCTTGAAACTTCACACACTCCATCAGTTCTCTGTGAGGACACTCTGGTTTTATCCTTGTGAAAGTATCCCAAAGATGAGGCATGCAAAAACAACACTATGCGAGGGCATTTTAGGAGATGACAGGAAAAAAAAATGCATGTACTGAACTACCTCCCCCAATCATTTGGTCAGAATTCTTTCATACTGGGCAGGGTTCATCTGTTAGCTTGCCCCACAAGGCTCCTCATCTTTGAGACTTCTATGATCAAAGGTTCTCTAAACAGGCTAGGTTAGAGTTAGGACTAGTGTTAGGGTTAGAGTTTGTCTTGTTCAAATTTCTTTGATACTGGGCAGGATACATTTTTACCTAGCCTTACTATGTTCCCCAGATTTTGGCCTTCTCGGTTCAATTGTTTGCTGACAGGAACAATTTGTATTTTATGGATTCACTTCAATTTGACCTACATGGTAAATGGACATGGAGCTGGAAATCAAACAAGGTTGGTGCTAACTGCTTAAAACTTCACACACTCAATCAGTCCTCTGTGGGCACTCTCTGGTTTGTTCCTTGTGTAATGAGTAATAAGCAATAAGCTGAGGCATGCAATACGAATTTATCTGAGAACACTTTGGGAGAAAACAGGGAAATATGCATGTACTGAAATAGCTCACCCAATTATTTTGTCAGATTTATTTGAAACTGCCCATGATTCATCTGTAAGCTTGCCCCACTAGACTCCCCAATTTCAAAACTTCTATGATCAAAGTTTCTCTAAACAGATTAGGTTTAGGGTTAGACTTAGTTTTTGGACTAGGTTTAGACCAGGTGTTAGGGTTAAAGTTATTTTTTTTTTAATTTCTATGATACTGGGCAGGATTCACCTTTTTCCTATTTTGACTATACTCCAAATGTTTGGGCCTCCTACGTAAAAGGGTTTTCTCTCAGGAACAGTTTCAATTTTCATGTTTCTCTTCTTTTTGCCCTATAGGGGTGAACAAAAATGAAGCTGGAAATCAAACAGGGTTTGTGCTAGCTACTTGAAACTTCACACAATCAGTTCTCAGTGAATATTCTCTGGTTTGTTTCCTGTGAAGTATCCCTAAGCTGAAGTAGAAAGAAACAGCTTTGTCTCTGAGTGCTTTAGGAGCAAGCAAAATACACATGTACTGAAGGAGCTTTGAATTTTTTTGGTCAGATTACTTTGATACTGTACAGGATTCATCTTTGACCAACCTTAGTAGGCTCCCCAAGTTTGGGCCTTCAAGGTTCAATGGTTCAGTGTCAGGAAAGTTTGAATTTTTAGTTTTCACTACATTATGGCCTATAGGTGTGAATGGAAATGGAGCTGGCAATCAAACAGGGTTGGTGCTAGCTGCCTGAAACTTCACACACTCAATCACTTCACTGTTGGCATGGTCTGTTTTTTTTTTTCTTGTGAAAGTATCTTAAGCTGAAGCATGAAAAAACAATTTATCCAAGAGCAAGCACATTAGGAGAAAACAGGGTAAATAGGCATGTACTGAAACACCTTCCCCAAATATTGGTCAGAATTTTTGATACTGGGCAGGATTCATCTGTTAACTTCCCTACTAGGCACCCCAAGTTTGGGACTTTTATGATCAAGCTCTATAAACAGGAAAGGCTTAGTTTTCAGATTAGGGTTAGGGCTAGGGTTAGAACTAATGTTCGGTTTAGAGTTAGTTTTGTTCAAATTTCTTTGATACCGGTCAGGATTCATCTTTTACCTAGCATTACTATGTTTCCGAGGTTGGGCCTTCTCCGTTCAAGGTTCACTGTCAGGAACAGTTTATGTTTTCAGGTTTCACTCATCTTGACTTCTATGCATTAGGGTTAGGGTTAGGCCTATGGCTCGGTTTTCTTTTAAGGCTAGGGCTAGGGTTAGGGCTAGATTTTGAATTAGTGTTAGGGTTAGGGCTAGTATTAGGGTGAGATGTAAGCTTAGGGTTAGGGTTATATTTAGAGTTAGGGTTAGATCCAGGGTTAGGGTTAGGGCTAGGGTGAGTGTTATGGTAAGGGAAAGGGTTAGAACTAGGGAAATGGCTAGGACGCGAGTTAGATATAGATTTAGGACTACGCTTATGCTTAGTGTTAGGTTAAAGCTAAAATAGGGCTAGGATGAGGGCGCTAAGGTTAGTGTTAGGGAGAGGCCTAGGGGTAGGGCTAGCATTTGAGTTAGGATTAAGTTTAGGGGAATGGGTGGGGTTATACCTAGCTTTAGGGCTAGGGTGAGGGTTAGAATTAGGATTAGGGCTAGGGATAGTGTTTAGGTTAGGATTAAGGCGAGGTTTAGGGCCTGGGTTTCTTTTAGGTTAAGTGCTAGAACTAGGCTAGGGCTAATGTCAAGTCTAGAGTTATGATAAGGATAGTTTTAGGGTTAGGTTATTGCTAGGTCTAGTGTCAGAGCTATGTTTCGGGTAAGGGTCAGATTTAGAGTTAGGGGTATTATTAGGGTTAGGGTCAGAGGTATCATTTGGTTTTGGTCAAAGTTTAGGTTTAGGGCTTGAATTAGTGTTAGGTTTAGGCTTAGGGTTAGGGTAATGGATAGGGTTAGGTTTAGATTTCAGTTAAGGTTTAGGGTAATGGATGGGTTAGGTTTAGCAATAGGGTTAAGGTTAGCATTAGGTTAGGGTTATGTTTAGTAAAATGGATAGATTTAGAGCTAGGGTTAGGGCTAGGTTATGGTTTGGATTAAGTCTAAAATTAGAGTTACGTTTAGGGATAGGGCTAGGGTTTGGTTTACGGTAAGTGTTAGGTTTAGGGCTAGGGTTATGGTTAGGTTAGGGTAAGGGTTAGTGTTTGAGCTAGGGTAATGGCTAGGGCGAGGGTTAGGTTTACGTTCAGGTCTGGGATATGTTTATGGTTAGGTTTTGGTTTAGGGTTTGGGTTATGGCTAGAGTTTTCATTACAGTTAGGGTTAGTTTTAGGGTAATGGATAATGTTAGATTTAGGGTTAGGGTTAGGGTTAGGTTATGATTTAGGGCTAGTCTTAGGATTAGGTTTAGTGTAAGGCTTAATGTTTTTCTAGGGCTAGGGCTATGGTGAGGTTTAGGTTTATGGTTAGGTCTTGGGATATGTTTATGGTTAGGGTTAGGTTTGGTGGTAGGGATAGGGTTATAATTAGGGTTAGGGTTAGGGTAATTGACAGGGTTAGAACTAAAGTTTGAGCTAGGATTAAGGTTAGGATAAGAGCTAGGGTTAGGGTTATGGTTTAGTATAGGGCTAGGGTTTTGTTTAGGGTAAGGGTTTGGCTTTGAGCTAGGGTTAGGTCTAAGGCAAGTGTTAGTGTTAGGACTAGGGTTAGGGTTAGGTTTATGCTTAGGGCTAAGTTTAGGCCTAGGATTATGGCTAGGTTTTGTGTTAGGTTTAGGGCTAGGGTTAGGATTATGGTTAGGGTTAGGGCTACTGTTAGGGTTAAGATTAGGGTTAAAATAGGGTTAGGGCTAGGGTTATTTTTAGGGCTAGTATTAGGGTTAGGGTTATGGCTAGGTCTAGTATTAGGACTAGGTTTTGGGTTAGGGTCAGTTTTAGAGATAGGTTAATGTTAGGGTCAGGGTCAGTGTTCTGGATAGGATAAGGGTTAGGGTTAGAGCCAGAATTAGGACTAGTGTTAGGTCTAGGGGTAGGGTAAGTGTTTAGTTTAGGTTAAGGGTTATTGTTAGGGCTAGAGCTAGGGTTTTGTTTAGGTCTTGGGCTAGAATTATAGCTATATTTAGGATTAGTTTTGGGTCTAGATGTAGTGTTATGGTCTGGTATAGGAATAGGCTTACCGGTAGGGCTAGTGTTAGGGTTTGGTTTAGGGTTAGAGTCAGGTTTAGACCTAGGGTTACTGTTAGGATCAGAATAAGGGTCAAGGTTAGGGTTAGAACTAGAATAAGGGCTAGGGTTATGACTAGTAATACTGTTAGTGTTTACCTTAGGCTAAGGATTAGGTTTAGGACTAGGTTAGCATTTGATTTAGCATTTGTCTTAGGGTAAGTGTTAAGGTTAGAGCTAGAGATTGGGCTCAGTTTAGGGTTAGGGTTATGGCTAGTTAGGGTTAAGATTAGGGTTTAAGCTAGGGTTAGAATTAGAATTAGGGGTAGAATTTCTGTTAGGGTTAGGGCTAGTGTTATGACAACAACTAATGTTTGAATTAGGGTTAAGATTAGGGCTAGTTTTAGGGTTAGGGTTAAGGAAAGCTCTGGTGTTAGGATTAATTTAAGGTTAGGGTGATGTTTAGAGCCAGGATTAGTGTTAGGATCAGGGTCAGGATCAGGGTTATTTTTAGAGTTAGGGTTAGGGCTAGGTGTAGGTTTATGGTTTGGTTTAGGTTAAGGGTTAAGGTTAGGGATATGGCTTGGTTTTGTTTTAAGGCTAGGGCTAGGGTTAAGGCAAGTTTTAGGATTAGCATTATTGTTAGGGCTAGTGTTAGGTTGTGGTTTAGGATTATGTTTATGGTTAAATTTAGAGTTAAGTTTAAATTTAGAGTTAGGATTAGATCTAGGGTTGGGCTAGGGCTAAGGATAGAACTAGGGCTAGGGCAAGGGCTACGACAAGAGTTAGAGTTAGCCTTAAGGCTAAGTTTAGGGTTAGGATAGGACTAAATTAGGGTTAGTGCTAGGCTTAGTGTTAGGGTTAGGCCTAGGGTTAGGGCAAGGGTTATGGTTAGGTTTAAGATTATGGTTAGGTTTAGGGTAAGGGATGGGGTTATAGCAAGGTTTAGGGCTAGGGCGAGGATTAGAATTAGGGTTAAACCTTGGATAATGGTTCAGTTTAGGATTAAGACTAGGTTTAGGGCTAGTATTAGGGCTAGGGCTAATTTCAGGTCCAGCTTTACAGTTAAAGATAGTTTAGGGTTAGGTTAGATGTAGTGTAAGTGTTAGGTTTAGGGTTAGATTCAGGTTTAGAGCTAAGGACATTGTTTGGGTCAGGGTCATGATTAGTGTTTGGGATAGGTTAAGGTTTAAATTTAGGGCTTGAATTAGCATAGGTTTAGGATTAGGGTAAGGATATAGTTAGGTTTATGTTTCAAGTTAGGTTTAGGGTAATGAATAGGGTTAGGATTAGGGATATGGTAAGGTTTAGGCCTAGGGTTAGCATTAGCATTAGGATTATGGTTAGGGTAATGGATAGGGTTAGAGTTAGGGTTAGAGTTAAGGTTACAGTTAATCCTAGTGCTAGGTTTAGGGTTACGGTTAAGGTTAGGGTTAAAGCTCAGTTTGGGGCTCATATTAGGCTAGATTTTGGGTTAAGTTAGGGCTGGGTTATGTGAGTACTAGGGGTAAAATTAGGGCTAGTTTTATAGTTAGGGTTAGGGTTAGGGCTAGGTCTAGTGTTATGTTTAGGGTTATGTTTAGGGTGATGTTTAAAGCTAGGGTTAGTGTTAGCATCAGAATCAGGGTTAGGCATAATTTTAGGGTTCAACTTAAAAGTAGAATTAGGGCTAGGTTTAGAGCTAGGTGTAGGGTTAGAGTTTGGTTTAGGTTAAGAGTTAGAGTTAGGGTTATGGCTCAGTTTTGTGTTAGGGTTAGGCCTATAGTTAGGGCTAGTTTTAGGAGTAGCATTAGGGTTAGGGTTAGTGTTAGATTTAGGCTTAGGATTTGCATTAGAGTAAGATTTAGAGTTAAGGTTAGATCCAAGGTTATGGCTACGGCTAAGGAAATGGCTAGGGTTAGGCCTAGGATTAGAGCTAGGTTTATAATTCCAGTAAGGTGTAAAGGTCGGGCGAACGTCGGAGGAAGAGACCACCAAGAGACTGTCTCATGCAACAGCAAAGGGTTTATTGGGGGTCCAGCATGCTGGGGCTCAGAGCTCACTTGAATAGAGCAAAGAGCCCTGAGAACAGCTTAAGCAGAGCTTATACAGTTTCCTTGGAGAGGGCAGGGAGGGAAGTTCATTGAAGTGTCAGGGTGAGTGGGCGGTTTGCATACAACCAGGTAATAGTGTACATTCTGCAGTTTGGCAGTTGGGGACAGCACATTCTGGGAACAAGATTAACAAACAGTTCTCAAGATTATTAAACTTTCATTCCCCAATTCTTCTTCTGGTTACTTTTAATCATAAAAGTGATCATTGGGGGGGTGTCACTTTTTATGTCTGTTAGTGGGGTATATTGTTGTCTGATTACCATAAGTTTAACTTGTCTAATTTGAGCTTGGAGTAAAGAAATTAAATGGTTGAGCAAACAGGGTCTGACAGTTAGCAATAATATGAGGATTATTACTGGACCGGCCAGGGCTGATAAAAGCGTAGTTAACAAGGGGGACTGTGTGAACCAAGACTCAAACCTTTCTTTTTGGGTCTCTCTCTCTCGCTGATGCTCTTCAAGGCGTCTTTTTAATTTACTCATAGATTTTTTACAACTCCAGTATGGACGGCATAAAAACAAACATTTTTTTTTTTTTTCTCAATGCAGCATAAAGGCCCTCTTCTCTCATGAAGAGGAGGTCCAACCTTCGCCTGTTCTGTAAAACAACTTCATAGAGAGAGGTTAAAGATTCCTGCAAAGCTATGATGGAGGTTTCTAATATCTTTAAGTTTTAGTCTATTGCTGTTTTTTAATTGGGTCATTTGTTGTGTCCCATGGACTAGGGCAGTGGTTCCTGTGCCCACCCCTGCTGCAACTCGTATTCCTAATAGGATGGCTAAAGTGAGGGATAGAGGTTCCTGCAGAACCGGGTTGTATGCCCCCCTATTTGATCTTCAAATGAACCTGTGTCATGATGGAGCACTCTGGGAAACATCTGCACCATTACATAATTAATTACATCTGTTGACCATTTTATGAAAACATAAACAATGTTTAAGTATATAGAATTATACTGTTGTAGGGACGGACAAGGCAAGGTACCTAAGATAGCGCCGAAGACAGGGAAACAGTCCTATTTGGTTGCAATCGGATTCAGATGGCATTGTTTCTGTTGTAATCAATTAATCCCCTGAACCCCAAGTTTAGGTAGTTTCAGAATTTTGTACCCAACATGTAAGGGAAGGGGCTCAGAAATTCACAGTCTGCAGAAGTTTATAAAAAGCAGTTTTTGTTTCTGTTTTTTTCCTCTGTTCTGGGCAAGTTAACTTTTTAAGGACATCTAAGAGGGGGAGAGCTTTTTTTTTCCTTTCTTTTCTCCCCCTGCCAGCTGTTACCATGGAGCCCAGTTGGTAACTTCTTTATCTTAGAAATGTAGCCATCTCTGTGAAGCCCCAGCTCAAGGCCAGAGGCCTTGTTCACATATTTTGTGAAAAACTAGTAAGGGGGTTCTAGCTTAGGAGTACTGATTTTTTTTTTTTTTTTTTTTTTTTTTTTTTAGCCAGTGGCCAAGTAGAACAGGGCAACACGAAAAGAGGAAGTTTATCTACACTAAACTCTTTTATAGGGACTCTTTTGCTGAAAGTCTTAAAGTTAGCCATGGTGAAGACTTCTGGAGAACATCAGTTAAGACTTTTCTGTGGGCCTGGTACAGAGGGGGAAGATGGGAAAGGCGGGGCTGAGAGCAGCTCCATGGATTTGAGAATGAGGAAGGAGAGATGTAAAAGAATAATGGGAATGGGGTTTGGGATTTTCCCAGCAACAAAAACTTGAGTAGTAGAACAGGTAGAGCAGAGGGGAACACGGGAGTGAGTATCCCAAAAAGCCTGTGAGGGACTTTAAATTCTTAGTAACCTGTTTTCAGTGATGACAAAGCAACTTTAAAAGCCATTTTCATTACATCTTGGATAGGGGTCTGAGGGCTCTCCTCAGCTGGTTTGAGCTTTGGGTTAGCTGGTAAGAGGACCTGGTGGGACTCGGTGTGGGCACTGACAAGAGAAGAGAGGAGTGAGTGGGTGGAGGTGTACCTCAGTACTTGCTACCTCAGCAAGGGGCAGTGGTCTGAGAACCGGCGGAGGTTTGGGTTCCATTAGGCAGTCCCTGTATGCTCACATCCCCATGACTTACAGAAGAAATCCTCTTTTCCCCCACACAGCTGTGACTGTTTGTGGCTTCGAGAGTCTGCCAGGCAAACATAGTAATCTAGGTTAGTCAACCTGCATCTGGCTCGCATGTCTCTACATCCATAATGTTTGTTTCCATTATCCATGGTACAGAGGGATTTAATGGAATTTTAGTGGGATCCTCTTCATCAGGGATATCCCAATAGGAAAGACCTATAGCCAGCTGACAAATGTCTGGGTGGAGAGATTGCCACCAGGTCCCTAAGGGGGCTGTATGTGAGATAGACCATACTTCTTGTCCAGTAGGATTTGTGATCAGCCATCGCTGCTGAACGGGCTGATGAGAGTTAGGACTATTAGTGGTCAAGGGGAGAGTCTATAGCCCTATCCACATGGAGAATACGCAATTTGAAAGGGTTTGCTGGGAGCCATTAGCCAACTAGGTATGATGATTTCCTTGCCAGCATACCCCATGTTGCTTAGTGGAAGGACTTGTGGAAATAGGACATTTTGCAGTGACATTGCAGTTAGGTTACCTTGCTCAAGGACCAGGGCGGATCCGGGATTAGGGTGTTCCCGGTTTATAATCTGGGTTTATGGCGTTCCCGGTTTAGGTTCCAGGTTTAAGGTTTAAGATTATTCCTGCTGGGAATAGGGCGTAACCTGCTGTCTGAGTTCCCCTTGAGTTCTCATGGGATTCAGACAGTATTTTTGGGAAGACAGTTAGGGCATGGAAGACTTTACAAGGACATGGAGATTTACAAGGTCAGCTATATAAGTTAGTACAGAGAGCTAATGAACCTTACGCTGACTTTGTGGATAGGCTAATTCAAATGGCTGCCAAAATTTTTGGGGATACAGAACAAGCAATGACATTAATAAAACAACTGGCTTATGACCAAGCAAATCGTTGCTGCAGAGAGGTTATTAGACCATGGAGACATGAAGATTTAAACACATATATTAAATTATGTAGAGATATTAATGAACAAGGGCAAGTCTTGGCAGCTGCAGTACAACAGGTTTAGATGCCAGGCCAAAAACATGCTATGATTGTGAGCAAACAGGACATTTTAAAAGGAACTGCCCCATAGGAGGAGGGTTTAACAAAAGTAGGTATCAAAGGAATAGAATACCGGGTATTTGCCCACGATGCCATAGAGGGAGTCATTGGGCTAATGAATGCCATTCTCAAACCACCATAGAGGGTACTCCCTTATCAAAAAACGGACAAACACCAGGTATTTATCCACGATATCATGAAGAAAGGCATCAGGCTCCATTGCCAAAAAACGGACAGGGGGGCCCAATGCTCTGGGGCCCACAACCACAAATCTACGGGGGAGTGGAGGAACCCAGCAACACCATCAGGGTAGTGCCCAGGACACATTGTCCATTAAATCCCTCATCAGACAAACCCGAGGGAGCGCAGGGTTGGACATCTGCAACTCTGCCAGAGCAGTATTGACTCCAGAGATGGGAGTTCAAATCATTCCCACAGGAGTAAAAGGACCTCTTCCCCAAGGAACAGTAGGCTTATTATTGGGATGTAGTTCATCTACATTAAAAGGACTTATGATAAGTCCCGGGGTAATTGATCCCGAATATGTAGGTGAAATAAAAATTATAGCTAGTTCTCCAAGAGGTATATCAGTAATTTCACCTGGAGATAGAATAGCACAGTTGTTAATAATACCCACCCTACATAATAAATTTCCTAGTCATAGTGTAGAAAGAGGTTCCAGGGGATTAGGCTCCACAGGTGTAGATTGGGCTATGTTGTCTTCAAATTTAGATTCTCGCCCAATGCTAAAACTAAATATTCAAGGTCATGAGTTTAATGGGCTACTGGACACAGGAGCTGACCTTAGCATCATATCTCGTCAAGAATGGCCAAAACATTGGCCATTACAACAAGCCACTCAAATGCTTCGAGGCCTAGGAGTGGCGACTAATCCCCATAGAAGTTGGAAGGATCCTGAAGGATGTGAAGGAACTATACAGCCATATGTATTGGATCATCTTCCTATAAATTTATGGGTACAATATTTCCTAGATCAATTAGGTTTGACGTTAACAAATAACATCAATCCTAATGCACCCACTACTAGGGCTAGACAAGGCTTTAGGAAAGAAAAAAGATTAGGAGAACAAGGGCAATGTATAGCAGCACCAATACAAAGAGATCAAGGAACAGACAGACATGGGTTGGATTTTCAGAAAGGGCCACTGAGACAATCAAAATTACTTGGAAATCAGAAAGACCAGTGTGGGTTCCTCAGTGGCCCCTGACTAAAGAAAAGATACAAGTAGCCCAAGATCTGGTCAAGCAACAATAAGCGGAAGGACATATACAACCTTCCATATCTCCCCATAATACTCCCATTTTTGTCATCAAAAAGAAATCTGGTAAATGGAGATTATTGCAAGATTTAACAGCCACTAATAATGAGATGGTTATTATGGGACCTGCTCAATCAGGGATTCCTCAATTGTCTGCTTTGCCAAAAACCTGGCATGTTTTAGCTGTAGATATTAAAGATTTTTTTTTTTTTTTTTTTTTTTTTCAATTCCAATTCATCCCGAGGATAGTCCACGTTTTGCATTTACTATCCCTGCATTAAATCATGAAGGTCCTGATGAGAGATATGAATGGAAAGTACTCCCTCAAGGGATGGCTAACAGTCCAACTATGTGTCAAATATATGTTAACAAAGCAATCCAGCCACTTAGAAATCAAAATCCTGAACTACAAATATTTCACTATATGGATGATATATTATTGGCACATAAAGATAAAAATATATTGCTGGAATGTTATGCCACACTTACAAACTTATTAAAAAATTATAATCTAGAGATAGCAATAGATAAAGTACAATTAAATTTTCCAATTAATTATTTAGGAGTTCTATTATCCTCAACCATGGTCCATCCACCAAAAATTCAAATACGAGTAGATCAACTCAAATCACTTAACGAATTTCAAAAGTTATTGGGAGACATAAATCGGATAAGGCCTTATCTAGGTGTACCAACAGGAGAGTTGGGACCTTTATTTGATATTCTAAAAGGTCCATCAGATCCAAATTCACCCCGCATGTTAACTCCTAAAGCAAGAAAGGCATTAAAAATTATTGAAACATATATGGAAATTATACATTTGGATAGAATTGATATAAGTTTGCCTTCATTATTTATTGTACTACCAACAAAAAATATTCCTACAGGAGTATTTTGGCAAGAAGGTCCATTATTGTGGATACATTTATCTTATTCTCCTAACACTATTCTTACTAGGTATCCTGAGGCTGTAGGACAATTAATACTCAAAGGAGTAAAAGCAGCAAAGGGAGTGTTTGGAATTTTTCCCAATAAAATTATTACTCCATATACTATGGATCAAATTGATGAGTTAGCTTTTGAGTTAAATACTTGGGCAATAATCATGTGTAAATCTAATGTTACATTTGATAATCATTTACCATCTAATCCTTTGTTGTCTTTTTGGTATAAGCATCCTGTAGTTTTTCCTAAAATGACAAGAAAAACACCTATCATGAATGCTCCAAATATATTCACTGATTGGTCTAATAATGGTACAACAGCAATAGTTACCCCAGATAGAACTTTTACATTTTTAGTACCCAAACAATCAGCTCAAAAGGTAGAGCTTAATGCAGTTTTACAAGCGTTTTTGATGTTTAAAGATTCTGTATTTAATTTATTTTCTGATTGTCAGTATGTAGCTAATGCTATAGTATCTCTTGAAGATGCTGGTAGGATTTCCCCTTCTTCTACTATTTTCTCTTTGTTTTCCACTATACAAAGTCTAATCTGGGACAGAAAAGATCCATTCTTCATAGGACATATTAGGGCACATACAGGATTGCCTGGAGCCCTTAGTTTAGGCAATGATTTAGCAGATAAAACTACACATGACATACATATTTTCTCTACATTTGAAGAAGCTACAAATTTTCATAAAAGGTTTCATGTTAATTCTAATACTTTACAAAAGTGTTTTAAAATAACTAAGGAACAAGCCAGATATATAATAAAACAATGTCAAAATTGTGTGACATTTTTACCACAAGTTAATCTTGGAGTCAATCCTAGAGGACTGATACCTAACCATATTTGGCAGATGGACGTCACACACTTGCCAGAATTTGGAAAATTAAAATATTTACACGTTAGAGTTGATACATATTCTGGATTTTTGATGGGCTCCCTTCATGCCGGAGAAAAAACTAAAGATGTTATAGCTCATTGCTTACAAAATTTTGCCACTGTGGGCGTTCCTAAACTGTTAAATACCGATAATGGTTCTGGCTATACCTCTACCTCTTTTAAACAATTTTGCTAATCATTTGGTATTACTCATATAACAGAAATCCCATACAATCCACAGGGACAAGGCATAGTTGAAAAAGCTTATCAAACTATTAAAATGTACTTATTAAAGCAAAAATAGGGGATTGGAAGGGGGTATATATCCCCCAAAGATAAACTTAAAATAACGCTTTTTACTCTAAACTTTTTAAATTTGGATTCATCAGGAGTTAGTGCTGCGGAAAGGCATATGTATCCAAAAAATGTACATAAGCCTAAAGTACTTTGGAAAGATATTCTAACAGGACAATGGAAAGGTCCTGACCCAGTGATTGTCTGGAGTCAGGGCTCTGTTTGTGTGTTTCCACAGGGAGAACAGCAGCCAATTTGGATTCCAGAGAGATTAACTAAAACAAATTCTAAAGATAGAAAAGAAGATGATTTGACTCAAATCCATAACAGCTGATATCAAGAACTCGAGCTTGGCCATTCTTACATCTGCAACAGTGATTAACCTGCATGCTTTTTTCAATAGATATTTTATTATTGCATTTTTCCACATCATAAGGTTCTATTTTTATTTTTTGAGCTCATACAAACCTAGGTTAATGTTTTTCTGATCAGTTTTATTTTTTTAACTGTGAAGTTTTTAAACATTGCAATGGAGATTTCACCTAGGTAAAGCTACAAGGCCTTTACTATTTTCTTATGTGTTGTACGTTTGTGTGCACATTTGTGATTTGTGTTGTATGTTTGTATGTGCATATGTCCATATTTCTTATATGAGGAGCGCTCATGAAAAAATGGATCCGAATGATTATTTTTTTTATTCACGTGATTTAAATGGTTTAATTTAAAATAGGTAAACAGCTGTTAAGGATTGTTTTTAAAGGTGGTTAACAGATCTGTTTGTTTACTAATTTAAATTAGGTAAACAGCTGTTAAGGATTGTTTTTAAAGTAGGTTAACAGATCTGTTTGTTTACTTTCACCTTTCCTTTTCATTATATTTAATAATTCTTTTCAGGATAATGTCTCTTTAGCATCATTGCCAGAATTCCTATCTCCATCCCAGTGCCGGTGAAGACAAAGATAAAACCAGACTACAGCTTCTATGATAGCTATCACAGTAAACTATATAAACTGATGCATCAATGAATATAACTCAACAAGTAATGCTCAATCAAGGAGTCAACTTACTTTGGGAGGAAACGGATTTTGGGAGGAAATGGACATATTGATAGATTCCTCTGCTTTGAACTGCTTACAGAACTTGCCTGGACTATGTAACTATCGTTTGGTGCAGCGAATTGTGGTAATGCTGGCATATCTTTGCTGATGGTGTCACTAGTGATGAAATTTTTATTTCCTTGCCAGCGCACCCCATGTTAATTGTGGTAGTGCTAACATATCTTTGCTGATGGTATCACCAGTGATGCAATTTTTCCCAAGGAGCGGTCAATTGGCTTGGTGTCATGGCGTTTCTGTATCCTCCTCCCTTCTGCTAGTGATGGTCTAAAATTTGGGGGCCAATGGCTGTATGCTGGACTGGTAGTCAGTGACGGGTATGATCCAATTGCAGCGGTATCAACCTAAGACAAAAGGCTGAAGCCTAAAGGTCAGTTTTCTGATGATGGGTAAGAACCATATGTTGAATTGGACAACCTACCATGCACGGTCCTTAAACCACATTAACCTCACTCCCCCACTGGCACCAAGGCCAAATTTGGGGGCCAACAGAGGTGAGGCAAAGAACCTCACCCCCCCAATGGTACATAGACCTATCCACAAGTATGGCTGTATGCTGGACCGGTAGTCAGTTACGAGTATGATTCAATTGCAGTGGTATCAACCTAAGACAGGAGGCTGACGCCTAAAGGTCAGTTTTCCAATGATGGGTAAAAAATATATGTTGAATTGGACAACCTACCAGGCACGGTCCTTAAGCCACATTGCTTGTTGTTTAATTAATCAGAAGGCGGGAGATGCTGGGAGCCATTAGCCAAGTAGGTATGACAATTTCCTTGCCAGCATACCCCATGTTGCTTAGTGGTAGGACTCGTGGAAATAGGACATTTTGCAGTGACATTGACCTTGCTCAAGGGCCAGGGCGGATCCGGGATTAGGGTGTTCCCAGTTTATAATCCGGGTTTAGGGCATTCCAGGTTTAGGTTCCAGGTTTAAGGTTTAAGATTATTCCTGCTGGGAATAGGGCGTATCCTGCTGCCTGTGTTCCCCTTGAGTTCTCACGGGATTCAGACAGTATTTTTGGGGAGATAGAAGCCCAGTGGAGGTGGATTTGGGCAGAGAACTTGGATTTCCCCAGAACGTGATTGTAGACGGCTGGTGTGAGTTCGGGAATAAAGAGTTGCTGTTTGAATCTACAAGCTGTGTGGTGGCTCGTGATTGTGTGCCCAGCCAGACTGCGGCAAGGGTTACCAGTTTTTTTTAGTTTCCAGCCAGAGTCTGGACAGGGGGCAGGCTTGAGATGAGAGGCATGGATCCAGGAAGTGATTCCGTCTACCTTTACCACTGTAGTTGTTATAAGTAGCACATGTTATGGTCCTTTCCAGCGGGGTTCCAGGGATGACACCTGATGTCGTCTTATATAGACAAAGTTTCCCACTTGATATCGGTGTGGAGTCCTTTCGTCCCCAGGTTGGTAGGCAGTGGCCAGCTGTTTTTACAGGTATCAATGAGTTATTTAAAGAGCTTTAAGTCTGTCAAGCAAGGGGGTGTGGACGGGATCGTTAGGTCTTAGAGTTGGGGTTAGGTCCCTTACTGGAGGAGGGGCACCATAGAGAATTTCATAGGGGGTGAGGTTACACAAAGAAACAGAGAGAGTATTTTTTTTTTGCATGAAACAGTGCATAAGGCAGGAGCATAGTCCAATCTTTTATGCCAGTCTCTAAGCTTAATTTTGTTAAGGTCTCTTTAATGGTTCTATTCATTCTTACTATCTGTCCTGAGCTCTGGGCTCTCTAAGCACAATGTAACTTCCAATTAATCCCCAGGGTCCTGGCTAACCCCTGACTTACCTGGGGCACGAACGCTGGTCCATTATCAGACCCTATTACCTTAAGCAGGCCGTATCCTGGAAAAATATCTTCTAGGATCTTTTTGACCACCATTTGTGTCGCTTCTTTTTTTGTGGGGAAGGCTTTAATCCATCCTGAAAATGTATCTACAAAGACTAGGAGATATTTAAGTCCATACCTTGCTGGCTTAATTTCAGTAAAGTCCATTTCCCAGAATTGTCCTGGTCTGGTTCCTCATAGGTGATTTCTGAAATTGCAGGCTGGGCTCAGTGAAGTCGAGGAGTTCAGTGTCAGTGTCCTTAGATGTTAAGTTGTCGGGGTGCTCCGACGTAGTTAAATCTCCTGACTTATGTTCCCCCGGTGTGGAAAGTGTTAACATGTTTACTCCGTTTATGGCTGCCAATTTAGCCTCTTCATCCGCCCTCCTGTTAAATGGGGGTGGTATCTGCACAACGGTTTGCTTTCTGGGTTCAGTGAGCCATCGTTTACCACCCCTAAGGGAATAGCCCAGGAAGATTACTTCTTGCTGGCAAATTTGGGCCTTTTTGGCAGAAGCTTTATATCCGAGTTGAGCAAGCTCGGATAATAGTGCTTGGGTCCCAGACTCACAGTTTTCCTTGGTGTCTGCTGCTAGTAGCAGGTCATCCACATATTGAAGCAGGGTGACTTCGGGGTGCGTAGTTCTGAAGTTGTTGAGATCTCTGTGGAGGGCTTCATCAAAGAGAGTGGGGGAGTTTTTGAACCCCTGTGGGAGTCTGGTCCAAGTTAGTTGATCAGACGTTCTGGTTTCTGGGTTTACCCACTCGAAAGCAAACAGCAACTGACTATCTTTATGCAGAGGCAAGCAAAAGAAAGCATCTTTTAAGTCCAGAACAGTGTACCGTTTTCACTCAGGGTTTAGAGTGTTAAGCAGATTGTACGGATTAGGTCCAGTGGGGTGAATGTCCTGCACTCTGTTGTTGATCTCTTTTAGGTCTTGAATGGGGTGATAGTCCCCAGTTCCTGGCTTTTTTTTACTGGCAGCAGGGGAGTGTTCCAGGCTGATTGACAGGGCCTTAGGACCCCTAAGGCCAGATATTTCTGAATATGGAGCCTTATCTTATCTTTAGTTTTTTTTTTTTTTTTTGTTTAGAGGATATTGTTTGATATTGATTGGGGAGGCTGAGGTTTTTAACTCCACTGTTATTGGAGGTTATTTCACGGCTAGGCCTAACCCAGCAGTTTCTGCCCAGGCATCTGGGTAATCTGTTATCCATTTCTGGGGTATCTTGCCTGTTTGATCAGTCTTGGGGGGGTGTGAAGTGTTGATGTTCATCTTCTACTGACATAGATAAAGCCATGACTATAGGAGTTTTTACTGAAGGATTTAGAAATTTCATTTTGGGGCCTTCAGGGTTAAACTTATTTTGGCCTGGAGCTTGGTGAGCAGATCTCTGCCCATCAATGGGGCTGGGCATTGTGGGATTACCAGTAAGGAGTGATGGATTTTTCTTTTCCCCAGGTCCATGGTTTTCTTAGTTGTCCAAGCCCGATATTTACTGCTGTTAGCCCCTTGAATTAGAGACCTTTTATTTGATAGAGGGCCCAATGGGGCCTTAAGGGCTGAGTATAATGCCCTGTATCCACTTCAAAGTTTACTGGGGTCCCCTCCACTTCAAAAGTTACCCTGAGCTCAGGGAGGGAATCTGAGCCCCGAATTTTTAGTCATCCTCCAGAGTAGGAATGGCTGGCTGGCGTGGCTGTCTCTTTTTAGGGCACTCTTTGGCTTAGTGTTTTTTGTTTTTTGTTTGTTTTTCTAAAGTAGGCATATTGATCTGAGTCCAGGGGTGGCCTCTGGCGTGGGCCCAAGTATTCCTTCCTGTCTCCCTGTTTCTTAATTTCTGGCCTATTTGCTGTCATGACCAGGACCTTAGTCAATGCCTTAGTCTGTCTTTTGCTTCTCTCATCCTCCCTTTGCTCCCTTCCATTCCTCAATTTCTCTCTTATAGTATACCTTCTTGGCTTCTCTGACTAAATCTCTCAAAGTCATATCTTGTAATCCATCTAACTGTTGTAACTTTTTTTAATATCCAGGGCAGCTTGCCCAATAAAGGCCATCGTGACAGATGTCTTTTGATCCTCTGCCTGACGATTGAAAGGAGTATATCTCCTATATGCCTCCATAATTCTCTCTAGAAATATAGAGGGAGATTCATCAGGCCCTTGATTAATCTCTCTTACCTTGGCCAAATTAGTTGGTTGCCTAGCGGCCGTTCGGAGACCCGCTATTGGAGCCCAGCAATAAGTGGACAGATGCTCCCTACCTTCAAAGGTGTTGGGGTCCCAGTTGGGTCGGTTCAAGGGGAAGCCAGCTTTAATTATGTTGGGAAATTGTGTTGGTTGCCCATCTGGTCCGAGGATATTTTTTTTCTAGCTTCCAGGAGGACTCTCTTTTGTTCCTCTGTCATGAAGAGAGTCCCTAGGAGTTGTTGGCAGTCATCCCAAGTAGGCTGGTGTGAAAACGCCAGCGAGTTCTTTGAGTTATTTTAGCTGGGCCAGCTTTCTCCAGCGGAGGAGGGGCTGTGTATGCCACGGGGGAGTCATCTGGAGGGTGCTGGGCCACCTTAGTTTCCTCCAATGGCGGAGAGGCTGAGTCAGCAGCAGGGGAATCACTTAGAGGTTGTTGGGGGTTGGGGGATGAGGGCAGGGGATAAGGAGGGGAGGAGAGTCCAGTAGAGTCAAATCTTGAGACTCAGTGAGAACAGAGGGTGGAGGAGGAGGAGGAGCAGAGGGTTTGAGAGACAGAATCGTGAGGGAAGGAGTAGGAGTGGGGGCAGGGACAAGGAAAGGCTTCACCCATGGAGGAGGAGATTCACAGATGTCCTGCCAAGTTAAGATATATGGCTGTTGATCTGGATGGCTATGTGGCCCCGGCTGAAAGACAAAGACAATATCTCTGACTTTTCGAATTGGTGGGAAGTAGAAAGATCCTTCTGGGGGCCATCTGACTCCCAAGGTGGGCCATTCTGAGGCACAGAGAGTCTGTCAGGTCCAGCGTTTTACTGAAAAAGAAAGATTCTGAGCCCTTAAGAGGACTTTGGTCCAGTGATCAAGAGTCAGGGACAGAGGCGTTGAAGTGCTCTGTCCCATAATGAAAGATACACAAACAGTGAAAGCAATGACACACGACACAGACAAGACAAGACAATAAAGACTGGCAATGGACATCCAACACTGAGACCAGGACTGAGTAGCCGGCAAAACCCGATGGGCTGGCAATACCGAATCAGAAACCAAATATCACTGAGTCAAGGAGACTATTGTTCCTCGATTTCCCGAGTCCTCTGGGGTGTCACCCAGAGACATAGCCTGTGGCTCTGTGACACGTCTGTCAGCCACCGTTGGAGAGAGCTCATGCTCTTCACCAACAGCCATTTTGCCAAGCCCTAACCTGAAACCTGAAACCTGAAACCAGAAACCAGAAACCAGAAAAAAAAAAAAAAAAACAAACAGAAAGAGGCACCTTACTTACCCTGAGAGGAGCCCATTGGGGGTCCTTCGTCCACCGCTGCTGGATCTCGGTGGAACCTCCATATGTAAAGGTCGGGCGAGCATCGGAGGAAGAGGCCACCAAGAGACTGTCTCATGCAACAGCAAAGGGTTTATTGGGGGTCCAGCCTGCTGGGGCTCAGAGCTCAATTGAATAGAGCAAGGAGACCTGAGAACAGCTTAAGCAGAGCTTATATAGTTTCCTTGAAGAGGGCAGGGAGGGAAGTTCATTGACAGGTCAGGGCGAGTGGGTGGTTTGCGTACACACAGGTAAGGGAGTACATTCTGCAGTTTGGCAGTTGGGGACAGCACATTCTGGGAGCAAGATTAGCAAACAGTTCTCAAGTTTATTAACCTTTCAAAGGGATAGGGTAAGAACTAGTTTTAGGGCTGGGGAGAGAGTTAGACTTAGTTTTTGGCCTGGGTTAGGGTTAGGGTTAGGGATAGGGATAAGTTAGGTCTAAAATTAGGGATACGGTTGGTTTTAAGTTAGGCATAGGTTTAAGGTTAGGGTTATGATTGAGGCTATGTTTAGTGCTAATATGGGCTAGGGTTTGTGTTCAGGTTAGGGCTAGGATTATATTTCGGGCTAATGTCAAGTCTAGGGTTATGGTTATAGATAGTTTTAGGGTTAGGTTTTGGCTAGGTCTAATGTAAGGATTAGGTTTAGGGTAAGGGTCAGGTTAGAACTAGGTGAATTATAAGGGTCAGGGTCATGGTTAGGGTTTCTTTTAGGTTTGAGTTTAGGGGTAGGACTCAAATAGCATTATGGTTATGGTTAGGGTAATGATAGGGTTAGATTTAGTGTGAAGGTTAGGTTTAGGGTAATTGATAGGGTTAGGGTTAGTGATAGGTTTAGGGTTAGGCCTAGGGTTAGCATTAGGGAAAGGGTTATGTTTAGGGTAATGGATACAGTTAGAGTTAAGTTTAGGGCTAGGGTTATGGTTAGGATTAAGTCTTGAGATAGCGTTAGGCCTAGAATTAGCATTACGGTATGGGTAATGATTAGGGCAATGGGTGCAGTTAGAGTTAATTTTATAGCTAGACTCATGTTAGGATAAGGTCTTGAGTTAGTGTTAGGTTAGAGTTAGTGTTATGTGTAGCATAAGAGTTAGGTTCTGAGCTATGATTAGTGTTAGAGCAAGGGTTAGGTTCAGGGTTATGTATAGGAATATGATTACGGTATGCTTAGGGTTAGAGTTAGGGTTAGGGGAATGGTTCTAATTAAGTTTAGGGTTAGGGTTAGTTTAATAAATACGGTTAGATGTAGGTTTATTTTAGGAACAAGGCTATATTTAAGTTTAGGGTTAGGGTTAGGTCTATGGTTATGTTTAGGTTTATGGTAAGGCTTAGGGTTTGATCTATGGTTAGGGCTATAGTGAGTATTAGTTTAGGGTTAGGTCTAGGGTTAGTTTTCTTTTTAGGGTTAGTATTATATTTAGGGTTAAGGCTAGGGTTACATTTAGGTTTAGGGTTAGGGTAATGGGTATGTTTAGAGCTAGGGTTAGGGCTAGGGTTATGGATAGAATTAGGACTAGGTTTAGGGTTAGATTCAGGGATAGTTCTAGGTTTATGTTTATAGTAAGGGTTAGGTTTTGAGCTATGGTTAGGACTAAGGCGAGGGTTAAGTTTGGGTTGGGGCTATGGTTAGGGTTATGTGTATGCTTTGGGCTAGGTTAAGGCCTAGGATTAGCGCCAGGTTTTGTGTTAGGTTTAGTCATAGTTTTAAAGCTGTGGGTAATGTAAGAGCTAGGATTATGATTAGGGATACTTTTTGGGTTAGGGTTATGCCAAGATCTAGTGTTAGGTTTAGATTTTTAGTTAGGATCAGGCTTAGAAGTAGGTTCATGGTTAAAGGAAGAGTCAATGTTTGGGTTAGAGATCAAGTTAGGGTTACAGTCAGAATTAAAAGTAGGTTTATATCTAGGGGTTGGGTAGTGCTTTTGTTAGGATAAGGGTTATTGTTAGGCCTAGGACTAGGTTTTTGTTTCATTCTAAAGCTAGACTGAGGATTAGGTTTAGGTCAAGAGCTAGTGTTAGGTTTTAGTCTGGTGTTAGGGTCAGGTTTAGAACTAGGGTTTGTGTTAGGGTCAGGATGAGGGTCAGTGTTAGCATTCAAGTTTGGGATAGGATTAGAGCTAGAATGAGGGATAGAGTGAAGATTACTAATAAGGGTAGGATTTTGGTTAGCCTAAGGATTAGGCATAGGTCTAGGGCTACCATTAGGGTTAGGGTTATTCATAGGGTAAGTGATAGCCTTAGAGGTAAGGATAGGGTTAGAGTTAGGGTTAGGGTTAAATCTAGGTTTAGGTCTCAGATTAGGGCTAGTTTTTGTGTTAGGGTTTGGGCTAATGATAGAACAATTGCTAATGTAAGAACTAGGGTTATAATGAGGGTTAGTTTTAGGGTTAGGGTTAGGGGTAGGTCTAGTGTTAGGGTTAGGTTTAAGGTTAAGATGATATTTAGACCTAGGGTTAGTGTTAGGATATGAGTCAGGGTCAGGGTTAGGGTTAAGACTCGAATTGGGAATCGGTTTACTTTTTTGTTTCAGTTAAAGGTTAGGAGGGTGTTTAGAGCTAGGGTGAGCCTTAGGATATGAGTCAGGGTCAGGGTTAGATTTAAGGTTAGGGTTAGGACTCGAATTCAGGCTATGCTTAGGTCTAGGTGTAGTGTTATGGTTTGGTTTAAGTTATGGTTTATGGTTAGGGCTATTGCTCAGTTTGATTTACTGCTAGGGTTAAGGTTAGGAGTAGTTTTACCATTAGCATTAGAGTTAGGGCTAGTTTTAGTGTTCGGCTTAGGCTTAGGGTTAGGGTTAGGGTTAGATTTCGAGTTAGAGTTAGATCTAGGGTTATAGCTAGGACTAATGATAGGGCAAGGGTTAGCACTAGGGTTAAAGTTATGGTAATGGATAGGCTTAGAAATAGGGATAAGGATAGTGTAAGAGTTACAGTTAGTCTTAGGGTAGGGTTAGGGTTAGGTTTAGGTATAAGTTAGCAGTATGGCCAGTGTTAGGGTTTGCTCTAGGTTTAGGGTCAGTTTTAGATCTAGGGTTTGTGTTAGGGTCAGAATAAAGGTCAGGGTTAGTGAAAGGGTTTGGATAGGATTAGAGCTAGAATGAGGGCTAGGGTCAGGACTATTAATAGGGTTAAAATTTTGGTTAGCCTAAGGATTAGGGATAGGTCTAGGTTAACCATTAGTGTTAGGGTTTCACTTAGGGTAAGGGATGGGTTTAGAGCTAGGTTTAGGGCTAAAGTTAGGGTAGGGTTAGGTTTAAAGTTTGGTTTAGGGTTTGGATTAGGGCTAGTTGAGTGTTAGGGTTAGGACTAGGATTAGGGCAATCACTAATATAAAAACTAGGGTTAAAATTAGGGTTAGTTTTAGGGTTAGGGGTAGGGGTATGCATAGTTTTAGTGTTAGGGTTACATTTAAGTTTAGGGTGATATTTAGAGCTAGGGTTAGTTTTAGGATATGAGTCAGGGTCAGGGTTAGGTTTAGGACTCAAATAAGGGCTAGGGTCACTGTTAAGTTTAGGTTTAAGTTTAGGATGGTGTTTCAAGCTAGGGTGAGTTTAGCATATGAGTCAGTGTCAGGTATACTTTTAAGGTTATGGTTAGGACTCCAATTAAGGCTATGGTTAGGTCTAGGTGTAGTGTTAGGGTTTGGTTTATGTTAGATTTAGGGTTAGGACTATGGCTCATTTTTGTTTTACTCCTAGTGGTAGCATTAGAGCTAGTTTTATGAATAGAGTTAGGATTAGGTTTAGTGTTAGTGTGAGGTTTAGGCTTAGGGTTAGGGCTAGGACTAAGGATTGGGCAAGGGTTAGGGTTAGGGTTATGGTTATGGTAAGGGGTAGGATTAGAACTAGTGACAGGGCTAGTATGAGAATTACTGTTAGTTTTAGGGCTAAGGTTAGGGTTAGGGTTAGGGATAGGGCTAAATTAGGGCTTGGATTAGGTCTATGGTTAGTGTTCAGTTTAAGCATAGGGTTAGATTTAGGATTTAGTTTAGGGTAAGGGATGGTGTTATGCTAGTTTTAGAGGTAGGGTGATGTTTAAAATAAGGGTTAGGATTAGGGTTATGATTAAGGCTAGGTTTAGGGCTAGGATGAGGGCTAGGGTTTGTTTTAGGGTTAGGGCTAGGATTAGGAGTATGGCTAATTTCAAGTCTAGAATTATGTTTAAAGATAGTTTTAGGGTTAGGATTATGGGTACGTCTAGTGTGGAGTGTAAGGTTTAGGTTTAGGGTTACAGTCAGGTTTAGGGCTAGGGGTATTATTAAGATGAAGGTGTAGGTGAGGGTTTGGAATAGGTTCCGGCTTAAAGTTAGGGGTTAAATTAGCATTAGGGTAAGGGTTAGGGTAATGATAGGCTTAGAATTATGTTCATGTTTGGTTTAGGGAAATGGATAGGGATAGGATTAGAGATAAGGTTAGGTTTAGGCCTAGGGTGAGCATTAGGGTTAGGGTTATTGTTATGGTAATATATAGGGTAGGGCTAGGGTTATTGTTATGATTAGGGCTAGGGCTAGGGTTAGGATTACGGTTAGTGTTAAAGCTCAGTTTAGGGCTCCGATTAGGGCAAGAATGTGGTTTAAGTTAGTGATAGGGTTAGGATTATGGCTAATGTAAGTACAAGGGTTATGATTAGGGCTAATTTTAGGGTTAAGTTTAGGATTAACTTTAGTGTTAGGGTTAGAGTTAGGATTAGGGTGATGTTTAGAGCTAGGTTTAGTGTTAGTGTCAGAGTCAGTGTCAGGGTTAGTTTTAGGGTTTGGCTTAAAATTTGAATTAGGACTAGGTATAGGGGTAGGTGTATGGTTAGGATTTGGTTTAGTCTAAGGGTTAGGAATAGAGCTTATGGCTCAGTTTTGTTTTAGGGCTAGGGCTAGTTTTAGGATTA
The DNA here is from genome assembly GCF_021218885.2 of Marmota monax. Taxonomy (NCBI): domain Eukaryota; kingdom Metazoa; phylum Chordata; class Mammalia; order Rodentia; family Sciuridae; genus Marmota; species Marmota monax. Next base: position 35,582 of record NW_026692480.1, on the reverse strand, counting down.
GTGTTAGGGTTAAGGCTTTTGTTAGGGTTAGGCTTAGGCTTCAGGTTAGGTTTAGATTTAGAAATAGATTATGATCTAAGGTTAATGCTTGGGCTATGGATAGGGCATGGGTTAGGACTAAGTTTAGGGCTATGATTAGTGTAATGTTAAGTGATAGGGGTAGAACTAGTGATAGGGCTTTGTGAAAGTTATATTTATTCTTAGATCTAGGGTTAGGGTTAGGTTTAAAGATGGGGTGAAATTAGGGCTAAGTTTAGGGCTAGTGTTAGTATTGGGGTTAGAGCTAGGTTAGGTTTAGGGTTAAGATTAATCTAGGTTTAGGAATAGGATATTGGCTGGGATATTTGTTAGTGTTAGGGCTAGGATTAAGGCTAGGGCTAATATCAGGTGTGGGGTTACAGTTGAGGAGAGGACAGTTTTAGGATTAGGTTCATGGCTAGGTCTAGTGTAAGGGTTAGGTTTAGGGCTAAGGTCAGGTTTAGAGCTAGGGGAATTATTAGGGTCAGGATCAGGTTAGAGTTTGGTTGAGGTTAGTGTTTAGCATTAGGGCTCAAATAAGCCGGGTTAGGATAATGATAGTTTTTTGTTTAGGGTTCAGATTAGGTTTATGGTAATTGATAGGGTTAGGTTTAGTGATAGTGTTTGTGTTAGGCCTAAGGTTAGCATTAGGGAAAGGGTAATGGTTAGGATAATGGATGGGATTAAATCTAAGTTTAGGGCTAGGGTTATGGTCAGGAATAGGTCTTGAGTTAGGGTTAGGGTTAGGGTTAGCACTAGGGTTAATGTTAGGGTTATGTTTAGCATAAGGGTTAGGTTTTGAGCTAGGGTTAGGGCTAGGGCAAGGGATAGGTTTAGAGTTAGGTATAGGGATAAGATTAGAGTATGATTGGGGTTAGGGTTAGAGTAATGGATATGATTAGAAGTAGGCATAGGGTTATAGTTAGTGTTAGATTGAGGTTTAGGTTTAGGTTTAGGGCTATGGTTATGTTTAGGTTTACGGTGAGGATTAGGGTTTGAGCTAGAGTTAAGTCTATGGTGAGTGTCAGGTTTAGGGTTAGGTCTAGTGTTAGTTTTCTGGTTAGGTTTAGGGTTAGTGTTAGGCCTAGGGTTATGAATAGGTTTAGGTTTAGTTCTAGGGTAATGGGTAGGTTTAGAGCTAGGTTTAGGGCTAAGGTTAAGTTTAGGATTAGGGTTAGTGTTAGGGGTATATTTAGGGATAGGTATATGTTTATGTTTAGGATAAGGGTTAGGCTTTGAGCTATGGTTAGGACTAATTAAGTGTTAGGTTAGGGTTAGGTATAGGGTTATGCTTAGGCCTAGGATTAGCTCTAGGTTTTGTGTTAGGTTTAGGCCTAGGGTTAGGGCTGTTGGTAATGTAAGAGCTAGAGTTATGATTACAGCTAGTTTTAAGGTTAGGATTTTGGCTAGGTCTAGTGTTAGGTTTAGATTTTTGTTAGGGTCAGGTTTAGAGGTAGGTTTACTCTTAAAGGCAGTGTCAGTGTTTGGGTTAGAATTAGAGTTAGGGTTACAGCCATAATTAGTATTAGGTTTAGGTGTAGGGGTAGGGTTAGTGTTTGTGTTAGGTTAAGGGTTACTTTAAGGGCTAGGGATAGGTTTTTGTTTAGGTCTAGGGCTAGAGTTAAGGCTACATTTTGGATTTGGTTTATGTCTAGGGTTTGTGTTAGGGTTTGGTCTAGGATTAGGGCCAGGTTTAGACCTAGGATTACTGTTAGGGTGAAAAAAATGGTCAGGGTTAACATTAGGGGGTTTGTAATGGGGTTAGAGCTAGAGTGAGGGTAGGATTATGACTATTAATAGGGTTAGAGTTTTGGTTATCTTAAGGATTAGGGAAAGGTCTAGGGTTACATTAGGGTTAGGGTTTCACTTTGGGTAAGGGATAGGCTTAGATCTAGGGTTGGGGCTAGAGTTAGGGTTAGGCTTAGTGATAAATCTAGGTTTAGGGCTCAGATTAGGGCTAATTTTTGTGTTAGGATTAGGGATAATGTTATGGCAATGGATAATATAAGAACTAGGGTTACAATTATGGTTAAGGGTTAAGTGTAGGTCTAGTGTTACTGTTAGGTTTAATATTAGGGTGATATTTATAGCTAGGTTAGTATTAGGATAGGATTCAGAGACACTGTTAGATTTATGGTTAGGGTTAGGACTCAAATAAGGTCTATGATTACTGTTAGGGTTCAGTTTAAGGTTAGGGTGATCTTTAGAACTAGGGTGACTGTTAGGATATGAGTCAGCATCAAGGTTAGTTTTAAGGTTAGGGTTATGACTCGAATTAAGGCTCGGGTTCCTGTGAGGGTTTGGTTTAAGTTTAGGGTGGTGTTTAGACCTAAGGTGAGTGTTAGGATATGATTCGGGGTGAGGGTTAGTTTAAGGTTATGGTAAGGACTCGAATTAGGGCTTGGGCTAGGTCTAGGTGTAGTGTTAGTGTTTACATTATGTTAAGGGTTAAGGTTAGGAGTACTGCTCAGTTTTTTTTTTTTTTTTTGAAAGAGAGAGAGAAGGAGAGAGAGAGAGAGAGAGAGAGCGAGAGAGAGAGAGAGAGAGAGAGAGAGAATTTTTAATACTTTTTTTGGTTGACACAACATGTTTTTTTTTTAATTATATTTTCATTGTTGCTGAGAATCAAACCCAGCACCCCATGCATACCAGGTGAATGTGCTACCTCTTGAGCCACATCCTCAGCCTCTGTTGCTCAGTTTTGTTTTAGTCCTAGGTTATATGATTAGCGTTAGGGTCATGGCTAGGCTTAGACTGAGGGTTATGTTAAGACTTGGAGTTAGGGTTAGATCTAGGGTTAGAGCTAGGTCTAATAATAGGGCAAGGGTTAGGGCTTGTTTAGGGTTATTGTAAATGATAAGGATAGAACTAGGGATAAGGGTAGGGTGAGAGTTAGAGTTAGTCTTAGGGCTAGGGATATGGTTAGTTTTAGGGATAGAGCTCAATCAGGGCAAGGATTAGAACTAGGGCTAGTGTTCATCTTATTCCTAGCATTAGGACTAGGTTTATTATTTAGGGTAAGGGATGTGTTATAGCTAGGATTAGAGGTAGAGTGAGGATTAGAATTAGGATTATGGCTAGGTTTAGGGTTACAGTTATGATTAAGGCTAGGTTTAGGGCTAGGATGAGGGCTATGGTTTGTTGTAGAGTTACATCTAGAATTATGACTACGGATAATGTCAGGTCTAGTGATACATTTAGAAGTAGATTAGGAATTAGGTCTATGTCTTAGTCTACTGTAAGTGTTAAGTTTAGGATAAGGGTCAGTTTTAGATCTAGGGGTATTTTTAAGTTCAGGGTCAGGGTTACGGTTTGTATTAGGTTAAGATTTAGGGATATGGCTCAAATGAGCATTAGGGTTAGAGTTAGGTTTAGGGTAATGAATATGGTTAGGATTAGGGTTCAGGGTAGGTTTAGGGTAATGGAGAGATTTAGGGTTTGTGATAAGGTTAGGGTTAGGCCTATGGTTAGCATTAGGAATAGGGTTATAATAAGGGTAATGTATAGGCTTAGAGTTATGGTTAGGGTTAGAACTAGGGTTAGGGTTATTGTTAGGGATAAGTCTAGGGTTATGTTTAGGCCAAATGTTATGCTTTAGCTATGCTTAGGACTAAGGTGAGGGTTAGGCTTAGGGTTAGGGCTAGGTTTAGGGTTAGGTTTATGCTTAGGATAGGTTTAGGCTTTGGATTAGGGCTAGGTTTTGTGTTAGGTTTAGGTCTAGTTTTAGTGCTATGGGTAATGTAAGATCTAGGGTTCTAATTAGGGCTAGTTTTAGGGTTAGGGTTATGGCTAGGTCTAATGTTAGGTTTAGAGTTTGGTTTAGAGTCAGTTTTAGAGCTAGATTTAGTGTACGTGTCAGGGTCAGTGTTCTGATTAGAGTTAGGGTGAAAGCCAGAATCAGGAGTAGTGTTAGGTCTAGGGGTAGTGTTATTGTTTGGTTTAAGTGTTATTGTTAGGGCTAGGACTAAGTTTTGTTTAGGTCTAGGGCTAGAGTTATCAGTAGATTTAGGATTAGGTTTAGGTCTAGGAATAGTGATAGGTTAGGTTTAGGTAAAATTTACTGTTAGGCCTAGTTTCAGGGTTCAGTTTAGGGTTAGGGTCAGGTTTAGACCTATAATTAGTGTTATGGTCAGAATAAGGGTGAAGATTAGGGTTAAGTTTGGGGTTAGGTTTAGAGAGAGAATGAGGGCTAGGGTTTGGACTACTAATAGGGATAGTGTTTGATTTAGGCTAAGAATTACTCTTAGAAGTAGGGTTAGCATTATGGATAGGGTTTGGCTTAGCATAAGGGATAGGGTTACAGCTAGGCTTAGAGCTACGGTTAGGGTGAGGTTGAGGGCTAGGGCTAGGGTTAGGACTATAGCTAATGTAAGAACTAGGGTTATTATTAGGGTTAGTTTTAGGGTTAGGTTTTGGGCTAGAAATGGTGTTAGCATTTGCTTTATGGTTAGGGTGATATATAGAGCTCTGGTTAGTGTTTGGATATGAGTCCTTGTAAAGGTTAGTTTTAGTACTAGGACACAAATTTGAGCTAGGGTTATGGCTAGTTGTAGGGTTATGGTTTGGTTTAAGGTTAGGGTAATGGCTCGGTTTTGTTTTAGGGCTAGGGCTAGGGTTAGAGTTAGTTTTATGATTAGCGATAGTGTTCAGCTAGTGGTAGGGTGAGGTTAAGGCTTAAGGTTAGGGTTAGATTTAGAGTTATGTTTTGATTTAAGGTTAGGGCTAAGGTTAGGGCTAGTGTTAGGGTTATGGTAATGGACAGGTTTAGAAATAAAAATAGGGCTAGGTTGAGAGTTAGAGGTATTCTTAGGGCTAGAGTTAGGGATTTGCTTAGGGTTTGGGATAAATTAGGGATAGATTAGTGCTAGGTTTAGTGTTAGGGTTAGACACATGGATAGGGCTAGAATTAGGGTTAGTGTTAGTGTTAGGGTTATGGTTAGTTTTAAGGGAAAGGATGAGGTTATGCCTAGGTTCAGGGCTATGGAGAGGGTATTAGGTATAGGAATAGGGTGAGTGTTCAGGTTAGCATTAAGGCTAGGATTCAGGCTAGGATGAGTGCTAGGGTTTTTGTTAGGGTTAGAGCTAGGATTAGGGCTAGGGCTAATTTCAGGTCTAAGGTTATGGTTAGGAATAGTGGTAACTTTAGGTTTAGGGCTAGGTCTATTGGAAAGTTAGGTTTAGGGTGAAGGTCAGGTTTAGAGCTAGGTGTATTTATTATGGTCAGATTCTGGTTTAGGGTTTGGTTTAAGATAAGGTTTAGGGTTAGGGCTCAAATTAGCATTAGGGATAGGATTAAAGTAATGGATAGTGTTAGATTTAGAGTTCAGGTTAGGTTTAGAGTAATAGATAGGGTTAGTGTTAGTGATAGGATTAGGGTTAGGCCTAGGGTTAGCATTTGGTTTAGGTTTATGTTTAGGGTAAAGGATAGGGTTAGTGCTAGTGTTAGGGCTTGTGTTAACCTTAGGGTTTTGGCTAAGTTTAGAGATATGCCTAGGGTTAGTGGCAGTGTTAGGTTTAGCAGAAGTGTTAGGGTTTGAGCTATGATTAGGGCTAGGGTGATGGTTAGGGTTAGAGTCAGGGCTACAGTTAGGTTTAGGGTTAGGGTTATGGCTTGGGTTAGCATTAGGGTTAGGGTTATGTTTAAGGTAATGGATAGAGTTTGTGCTAGGATTTGTGCTATGGTTACACTTAGGATTAGGGCTAGGTTTAGGGTTAGGTTGAGGTTTAGGGCTTTTGTTATGTTTACGGTAAGGATTAGAGTTTGAGTAGGGTTAGGGCCAGAGCGAGTGTTATGGTTAAGGTTAATGCTAGAGATAGGTTTAGGGTTACGCTTAGGTCTAGATTTAGGGCGAGGGTTAGGGCTAGGTTCTGTGTCAGGTTTAGGCCTAGTGTTAGGTGTATGGGTAATGTAAGAGTTAGGGTTATGGTTATGGGTAGATTTAGGGTTTGTCTAGAATTAGGGTTAGTTTTTTTTTGGTTAGGATAAGGTTTAGAGCTAGGGTTTATGTTAGAGTTAGTGACTAGGGTTAAATCTAGGTTTATGGTTAGGGTTAGATTTGGGGTTATGTTTATGGTTATGTCTAGTGTAAGGGTTAGATTTAAGGCAAGGGTCAAGTTTAGAGCTAGACGTATTATTAAGGTCAGCGTATCACTTATGGTTCAGTTTAAGTTAAGTTTTAGGTTTAGGGCTTTAATTAGCATTAGGGTTAGAGTTAGGGTTAGGGTAATGTATAGGTTTAGGATTAGGGTACAGGTTAGTTTTAGGGTAATGGATAGGTTTAAGGATTGTGATAGGGTTAGGGTTAAGCCTAGGTTTCGTATTAGTGTTAGGATTACTGTTAGGGTTATGGTTAGTATTAGGGCTAGGGTTAGGGTAGTGTATAGAATTAGAGCTATGATTAGGGCATAGTTAAGGTTAGAATTAGGGCTAGGGTTAGGTTAGGGTTTAGGATAGGTCTAGGGTTATGTTTAGGGTAAAGGTGAGGCTTTGAGCTAGGGTTAGGTCTAAGGGAAGGGTTAGGGTTAGGTTTAGTATAGGATTACACTTAGGGCTAGGTTTAGGCCTAGGATTAGGTCTAGGTTTTGTGTCATTTTAGGCCTAGGGTTAAGGCCATTGGTAGTTAAGAGTTATGGTTATTATTAGAGCTAGTTTTAGGGTTAGGGTTTTGGCTAGGTGTAGTGTTAGGTTTAGGTTTTGAGTCAGGGTGAGCTTTGGAGCTAGGTTTATGTTAGGGTCAGGGTCAGTGTTCAGGTTAGAGTGAGTGTTGGGATTAGTGCCAGAATTAGGACTAGGTTTAGGTCTAGAAGTAGGGTTAGTGTTTGAGTTATGTATATTAAGGGTGATTGTTAAGGCTAGGGCAAGGTTGTTGTTCAGGTCTAGGCTAGAGTTATGGCTAGATATAGGATTAGCTTTAGGTCTAGGACTAGTGTTAGGTTTAGATTTCAGTATAGGACTACCAGTAAGGCTAATGTTAGGGTTCGGGTTCTGGTTAGGGTCAGGTTTAGACCTACGGTTAGTGTTTGGGTTAGTATAAGTTTCAGGGTTAGGATTAGGGTTTGGGTTATGGTTAGAGCTACAATGAGGGCTAAAGTTAAGACTAGTAATAGGTTTAGGGTTTGGGTTAGGCTATGGATTAGGGTTAGGACTAGGGTTAGCCTTAGGTTTAGGGTTTGGCTTAAGGTAACAAATAGGATAAGAGCTAGTGTTAGGGAAGGGTTAAGGACTGTCTTATGGCTAAAATTAGTGTTAGGGTTAAAGCTAGGGTTAGCGCTCAGATTAGGGCCAGGTTTTGGGTTAGGTTAGGGCTAGTGTTAGGGCTACAGCTAATTTAAGAACTAGGGTTATGATTAGGGCCAGTTTGGGGGTTAGTGTTATGGCTAGGTCAAGTTTTAGGATTAGGATTAGCGTTAGCATGATATTTAGAGCTATAGTTAGTGTTAGGGTCAAGGTCAGTGTTTAGGTTAGTGTTAGCTTTATGGTCAAAGCCAGAATTATCACTAGGGTTAGGTCTAGGTGTAGGGTTAGTTTTTGGGTTAGGTTAAGGTTTATTATTAGGGCTAGGGCTAGGTTTTTGTTTATATCTAGGGCTAGAAATATGGCTAGATTTAGGATTAGGTTTAGGTCTAGGGTTAGGTTTAGAAATAAGTTTATATCTAGTGCTAGTGTTAGGGTTCAGTATAGGTTTAGGGTCAGGTTTAGACCTATGGTTAACATTAGGGTAAGAATAAGTGTCAGGTTTGAGTTATGGTTAGAGTTAGAGTGAGGGCTAGGGTTAGTACTAGTAATAGGATTAGGTTTAGGACTAGGGTTAGCATTAGGGTTAGGTTTGGCTTAGGGTAAGATATAGGGTTAGACCTGGTTTAGGTTACATTTCGGGTAGGGTTAGGGCTACTGTATGGATTAGTTTTAGGTTTAATGCTAGGGTTCGGTTTCCGATTAGGGCTAAATTTTGGTTAGAGTTAGGGCTAGGTTCAGAGTTATGACCAATGTTTGCAGTAGAGTTACGATTTGGGCTAGTTATAAGATTGAGGTTAGGACTAGGTCTAGTGTTAGGGTTAGGTTTAATATTAGCGTGATGTTTAGAGCTAGGGTTAATATTAGGGTCAAAATTAAGGTCAGGGTTAGTTTTACGGTTAGGGTTTGGACTCGAATTAGGGCTAGGGTTAGGGCTAGGTGTAGCATTAGGTTTTGGTTTAGGTTAAGCTTTAAAGTTAGGGCTATTTCTCGGTTTTGTTTTAGAGCTAGGGCTATGGTTAGGGCTAGTTTTAAGATTAGCGTTAGGTTTAGTCTTAGGTTTAGATTTAGATTTAGATTTAGGATTAGATCCAGGGTTAGGTATAAGGCTAAGGATGTGGGTAGCATTAGTTCTAGGTTTATAGCTAGGATTAGGGTTATGATAAAATAGGATTAGATCTAGGGATAGAACTAGGGTGAGAGTGAGAGTTCGTCTTAGGGCTAGGCTTAGGGTTTGGTTAGGTATAGGGCTTAATTAGGGCTAGGTTTATGTTTATGTTTAGGCCTAGGGTTAGTTTTGGGCTTAGGGTTAGGTTTAGTGTAAATGATGGGGTTAGAGCTAGGTTTAGGGATAGGAAGAAGGTTAGAATTAAGGTTATGGCTAGGGTTTTGTTAGAGTTATGATTAAGGCTAGGTTAAGGGCTACGATAAGGTTAAGGTTTGTGTTTTGGTTAGGGCTAGGATTAGTGTTAGGGCAAATGTCAGTTCTAGTTTTACAGTTAGGGATAGTTTTAAGGTAAGGTTTATGGTTATGTTCAGTGTAAGGGTTAGATTTAGTGTAAGGGTCAAATTTAAAGCTAGGGGTTTTATTAGGGTCAGGGTCATGTTTAGAGTTTTGTTTAGGTTAGGTTTTAGGGTTAGGGCTAAAATTAGCATTAGGGTTTGTGTTAGGGTAATGATAGGGTTAGGTTTAGGGTTCAGGTTATGTTTAGCATAATGGATAGGGTTACGGTTAGGCATAGGGTTAGATTAAGGCCTAGGTTTAGCATTAGAATTAGGGCTATGTTTAGGGCAATTGATAGGGTTAGAGCTAAGTTTAGGGCTAGGTTTATGGAAAGGATTAGGGCTAGTGTTATGGTTATGATTAGGATTAGAGTTATGGTTTCTGTTAAAGTTAGGGCTAGGATTACAGCTAGGGCAAATATCAGGTCTATGGTTATGTTAGAAATAATTTTAAGGTTAGGTTTATGGGGGTACAAGGGCCAGATTTAGGGGTAGGGTCAGGGTTGGAGCTAGGTATATTATTAAAGGAATCATCAGAGTTAGGATTTGGCTTAGGTTCAGTTTACGATTAGGGTTCAATTTAGCATTAAAGTTAGGGTTAGGGTAATGATAGGGTTAGGTTGAGGGTTCAGGTTAGGTTCAGGTTAATGAATAAGGTTTGGGTTAGCAATAAGGTTATGGTTAGTCCTAGGGTTAGTATTAGGGTTATGGTTAGGGTTATGGTAGTGGACAGTGTTAGAGCTAGTGATAAAGCTAGGGTTATGTTTAGGATTCTGGCTAGGTTTAGAGTAAGGTTTAGGGCTGGGTTTTGGGTTAGGTTTAGTTTTAAAACTAGGGTTAAGTCTCAAATAAGGGCTAGGTTTTGGTTTTGGTTAGGGCTAGGGTTAGGGCTATGGCTAATGCATGATCTAGTGTTACAATGTGTGCAAGTTTTAGGGTTAGGGTTAGGGTGATGTTTTGAGCAAGGTTTATATTTAGGGTCAGTGTAAGGGTCAGGGTTTGTTTTAGTGTTAAGTTTAGGACTCGAATTAGGGCTAAAGTTAGTGCTAGGTGTAGGGTTAGGTTTTGTTTTAGGTTAACGGTTACGGTTAGGTCTATGGCTCAGTTTTATTTTAGGGATAGGGCTAAGGTTAAGGCTAGATTTTGTATTAGCATCAGGGTTAGGGCTAGTTTTAGAGTGAAGTTTAGGCTTGGGTTAGGGTTAGATTTAGAGTTAGGGTTGATCTAAAGTTAGGGCTCGTGCTAGGGTTAGGGCTAGGGTTAGAGTTATGGTAATGAATATGGTTAGAACTAGGGATGTGTCTTGGGTGAGAATTAGAGTTATTCTTAGGAGTAGGCTTAGGGTGAGGGTTAGGGTTACTGTTAAATTAGGGCTAGGATTAGGACCTGGGTTAGTGTTAGGGTTAAGCCTAGGGGTTGGGCTAGGGTTAGGGCTAGCACTGGGGTTAGGGTTAAGTTTAGGAGAATGAGTGGGGTTAAGCTAGGTTTAGGGCTAGAGTGAGAGTTAGAATTAGGATTAGGCCTCGAGTTATGGTTCAGTTTAGGATTAAGTCTAGGATTAGGGCTAGAATAAGGGTTAGGTATTCTGATAGGGTTTGGGCTAGGTCTAAGGCTAGGGATAATATCAGGTCTAGGGTTATGGTGAAGGATAGTTTTAGGTTTAGGATATGGCTAGTTCTATTGAAAGGGTTATGTTTAGGTTAAAGGTCAACTTTAGACCTATGGTTATTATTAGTGTCACGGTCAGGTTCAGGGTTAGCCTTTGGTTCACATTAAGGTTAAGGGATTAGGGCTCAAATTAGTGTTAGGTTTAAAGGTAATGTAATGGAAGGGTTTACTTTAGGTTTAAGTTAAGGTTTAAGGTAACAGATGGGTTAGGTTTCAGCGATCGGGTTAGGGTTAACATTAGGGTTAGGGTTATGTTTAGAGTAATGAATAGTTTTAGAGCTAGGGTTAGGTCTAGGTTATGGTTGGGATTAAGTCTAGGATTAGGGTTAGGTTTAGAGGTAGGGCTAGGGTTTGGTTTAAGGTAAGTGTTAGGGTTAGGGTGTTAGTTTAGGGTTAAGTTTATTGTTAGGTTAGGATAAGTGTTAGTGTTTGAGCTAGGGTTAAATCTGGTGCGAGGGTTAGGTTTAGGCTTAGTTTTAAGTTCAAGATTATGGTTAGAGTTAGGCTTAGTGTTAGGGATAGGGTTTTAATTACGGTTAGGATTAGGGTTAGGGAAATGGATATGGTTACAGCTAAATTTCGGACTAGGGATAGGTTAGGATTAGGGCTAGGGTTAGGATTAGGATTTAGGATAGGGCTAGGATTATGTTTAGTGTAAGGGTAAGGTTTGAGCTAGGGTTAGGTCTAAAGAGAGGGTTAGGATTAGAGTTAGGGTTTGGGTTAGGGCTAGGCCTAGAGCTAAGTTTAGGCCTAGGATTAGCTCTAGGTTTTGTGTTAGGTTTAGGTCTAGCGTTAAGACTATAGGTAATGTAAAAGATAGGGTTATATTTAGGGCTAGTTTTAGGTTTAGGGTTATACCTGGCTCTAGTGTTAGGTCTAGGTTTTGGGTTAGTGTCAGGTTTAAAGCTAGTTTAAGTATTAGGATCAGGGTAAGTGTTTCGGATAGGGTTAGGTTTAGGGTTAGAGCCAGAATTAGGACGAGGGGTAGGTCTAGGGATAGGGTAAGTGTGTGGTTTAGGTTAAGGGTTATTGTTAGGGCTAGTGCTAGGATTTTGTTTAGGTCTAGGGCTAGAGTTATAGCTATATTTAGGATTAACTTTGGGTCTAGTGTTAGGCTTAGGCATAAGTATAGGGTTTCTGTTAGGTCTAGTGATAGGTTTTGGTTTAGGTTTAGGGTCAGGTTTAGACCTAGGGTTACTTTTACTGTCAGATGAGGGTCAAGGTTACCTTTAGAGGTAGATTGAGGGCTGGGTTAAGACTAGTAATATGGTTAGAGTTGAAGTTAGGCTAAGGATTTGTGTTAGGACTAGGATTAGCATTTGGGTTAGGTTTTGGCTTAGGGTAAGTGATAGGATTAGAGCTAGTGTTAGGGCTCGGTTTAGGGTTAGGTTTAGGGCTAGTGTTAGGGTTAAGATTACGGTTAAAGCTAGGTTTAGGGCTCGGATCCAGGGTAGGATTTGTGTTAGTGTTAATGCTAGGGTTAGGACAATGACTAATGTACGAACTAGGGTTACATTTAAGGCTAGTTTTAGTGTTGTGGTTAAGGCTAGGTGTAGTGTTAGGGTTAATTTAAGTTAGGGTTATGTTTAGAGCTAGGATTAGTGTTAGGGTCAGCATCAGGGTCAGAGTAATTTCTAGAGTTAGGGTTAGGGCTACTTGTAAGGTTTGGGTTTGGTTCAGGTTAATGGTTTGGGTTAGGGATATGGCTTGGTTTTGTTTTCTGGCTAGGACTAAGACTAGAGCAAGTTTTAGGATTAGCATTATGGTTAGGAGTAGTGTTAGGATTTGGTCTGGCTTATTATTACAGTTAAATTTAGAGTTATATTTAGATTTAGAGTTAGATTTAAATCTAGAGTTAGGATAGGGCTAAGGATAGAACTAGGGCTAGGACTAGGGCAAGAGTTCTAGTTAGTCTTAGGGCTAGGGTTAGGGTTAGGATACGATTAATTAGAGCTAGGATTAGTGCTAGGCTTAGTGTTACTATTAGGCCTAGGGTTAGGGCAGGGTTAGGTTTAGGTTTAGGGTTACTGTTAGGTTTTTGGTAAGGATGGGGTTATAGGTATTTTTAGGGCTAGGGTGAGGGTTAGAATTAGGGTTAGGGTTCGGGTTCGGGTTCGGGTTAGGATTAAGGCTAGGTTTAGGGCTAGGTTTATTGTTAAGGCTAATTTCAGGTCTAGGGTTATGGTTAAAGATAGTTTAAGGTTAGGTTTATGGCTATGCCTTGTGTAAGCATTAGGTTTAGGGTTAGGGTCTGGTTTAGAGATAAGGGTATTATTAGGGTCATGGTCACGATTAGTGTTTTGGATAGGTTAAGGATTAAAGTTAGGACTCGAATTAGCATTAAGATTATGATCAGTAATGATAGGGTTAGGTTTATTTTTCAGGTTAGATTTAGGGTAATGCAAAGGGTGAACATTAAGGATAGGGTTAGGTTTATGCCTAGGGTTAGGGTTATGGTTATGGTAATGAATGGGGTTAGAGCTAGGTTTACAGCTAGGGTTATGGTTACAATTAGTGATAGGGTTAGTTAGGTTTAGGGTTAAAGCTAGGTTTAGGGCTCAGAATAGGGCTAGGATTTGGGTTAAGTTAGGGCTAGGGTTAGGGTTATGGCTGATGTAAGTACTAGGGTTATGATTAGGGCTAATTTTAGTGTTAGGGTTAGGACTATGTCAAGTGTTAGGTTTAGGTTTAGGGTTAAGGTGATGTTTAGACCTAGGGTTAGTTTTAAGGTCAGAGTCAGGGTGAGGATTAGTTTTAGGGTTTGACTTAAGACTCGGATTACTGCTAAGGTTAGGGCTAGGTGTAGGATTAGGGCTTCATTTATGTTAAGGGTTAGGGTAAGGTCTATGGCTCAGTTTGGTTTTAGTGCTAGGGCTAGGGTTAGGACTAGTATTAGGATTAGCCTTAGGGATAGGGCTAGGATTAGGTTTAGGCTTACGCTTATTGTTAGGGTTAGATTTAGAGTTAGGGTTAGGTCTAGTGTTATGGCCAGGGATATGAATAGGGCTAGGGTTAGACCTATGGTTCAGGCTAAGTTTAGGCTTTCTGTAATATATAGGGTTAGAATTAGAGTTAGGGCTAGTGTGAGAGTTAGAATTAGCCTTTGGGCCAGAGTTAGGATTAGGGTTAGGGATAGGGATAAATTAGGGCTAAGATTAGGGCTATGGTTGGTGTTAGGTTTAGGCCTAGTGTTAGGGTTAAGGTTATAATTAAGGCTATGGTTAGAGCTAGGATAAGGACTAGGGTTTGTGTTAGGGTTAGGCTGGGATTATGGCTAGAGCTAAAGTCAGGTGTAGAGTTATGGTTAGGGATAGTTTTAGGGTTAGGTTTATGTCTAAGTCTAGTGTAAGGCTTAGGTACAGTGTAATCATCAGGTTTAGAGCTAGGGAAATTATTAATGTCAGGGTCAGTGTTGGGCTTTGGCTTAGGTTTGAGTTTAGGGTTAGTGCTCGAATTAGCATTAGGGTTAGCATTAGAGTAATGATAAGGTTAGGTTTAGGGTTCAGGTTAGGTTTCGGGTAATTGACAGTTTGGGGGATAGTGATAATGTTAGGGTTAGGCATAGGGTTAGCATTAGGGAAAGGGTAATGTTTAGGGTAATGGATATAGTTAGAGTGAAGGTTAGGGCTAGGGTTATGGTTAGGAATAGGTCTTGAGTTAGGGTTAGGGTGAGGGTTAGAACTATGGTTAGGTTTAGGGTAATGTTTAGCATAAGGGTTAATTTCTGAGCTATGGTTAGGGCTAGACTGAGATTTAGCTTCAGGGTTAGATCTAGGAATAGGATTACCATAGGTTTTGGGTGACATTTAGGGTAAGTGTTAGACCTAGGAAGAGTGGTAGGGTCAATATAAGGGTCAGGGTATGGGTTAGAATTTGTTATAGTGTTAGAGCTAGAATGAGAGCTAGGGTTAGGGCTTTAAATAGAGTGGGTTTTGGTTAGCCTAAGTATTAGGGAAAGGTCTAATGTTACACTTAGGTTTAGGGTTTTGCTTAGGGTAAGGGATTGGTTTAGAGCTAGGGTTAGGGGCATGGTTAGGGTTGGAGTTAGGGATACATCTAGGTTTAGGTCTCGGATTAGGGCTAGTTTTTGTGTGAGGGTTAGGGATAGGATTAGGGCCATGGCTAATGTAAGAACTAGCGTTAAATTTAGGTGAGTTTTAGTGTTACGGTTATGTTTAGTGTTAGGTTAGGTTTAAGTTTAGGGTGGTATTTATAGCTAGGTTTTGTGTTAGGATAAGAGTCAGGTCAGGGTTCCTTTTAGGGTTAGAGAAAGGACTTGAATTATTTTTAGGGTTATTCTTAGTGTTCAGTTTAAGGTGAGGGTGGTGTTTAGAGCTAGATTGAGTGTTAGGATATGAGTCAGGGTCAGTGTTAGTTTTAAAGTTAGTGTTAGAACTCGAATTAGGTCTAGGGATAGGTCTAGGTTTAGTGTTATGGTTTAGTTTAATTTAGTGTTTAGGATTAGGGCTATTGCTTGGTTTTAGTTTGGTCCTAGGGTTAGGTTTAGGGATAGCGTAAGTGTGAAGCTTAGGCTTAGGGTTAGGGTTAGGTTGGAGTTAGGGTTAGATGTATGGTTAGGGCTGGGACTAAGGATAGGGCAAGCGTTAGGGCTAGGGATAGGGTTATGGTAAGGGATAGGTTGTTGTTAAGGGATAGGGTTAGAACAAGGGATAGGTATAGGGCAAGAGTTTGAGTGAGTCTCAGTTCTAGGGTTAGTGTTAGGGTTAGAGATAGGGCTAAATTAGTGCTAGGATTAGGGCTAGGTTTATTGTTTGGCTTAAGCCTAGAGTTAGGGTTAGGTTTAGGTTTAAGATTAGGGTAAGAGATGGCATTATAACTAGGTATAAAGGTAGGTTGAGTTTCAAAATTAGGGTTAGGTGTAGAGTTATGGTTAGGGTCATGATTAAAGCTAGGTTTAGGGCAAGGATGAGGGCTAGGGTTTGTTTTAGGTTTAGGACTAAGATTAGGGCTAGGGCTAATTTCAGGTCCAGAATTATGTTTAAAGATGGTTTTAGGTATAGGATTATGGTACGTCTAAAATAAGGGTTAGGAATAGGGTTATGTTGAAATTTAGAGCTAGGGGTTTTATTAGGGTCAAGGTCAGGGTTAGGGTTTGGGATAGGTTAAGGTTTAAAGTTAGGGCTTGAATTAGTGTTAGTGTTAGGGTTAGGGTAGCAATAGGTTAAGTTTAGGTTCAGGTTAGGTTCAGGGTAATAGATTGGGTTAAGATTAGGGATAGTTTAGTTTCATGATTAGGGTTAGCATTTGGGTTATGGTTTTGGTTATAGTAATGAATATAGTTAGATATCAGTTAAGGGCTAGGTTTATGTTTATGAATAGTGCTAGGGTTAAAGCTAGGATTAGGTCTAAGTTTGGGGTTAAGTTAGGGATAGGGCTAATGTAAGTTCTAAGGTGAAGTTTAGGGCTAGTTTTAGGGTTTTAGGGCTAGAGTTATTGTTAGGATTAGGTTTAGGGTTAGGGTGATGTTTACAGCTAGTAGTCTTAGGCTCAGTGTCAGTTTCAGGTTTAGTTTAAGGGTTTGGCTTACAACTCATATTAGGGTTATTGTTAGGGTCAGGTTTAAGGTTAGTGTTTGGTTTAGCTTAAGGGTTAGTGTCATAGCTATAGCTCGATTTTGTGTTAGGGCTAGGGCTAGGGTTAGGGTTAGTTTTAGGATTAGTATTATGGTTTGCGATAGTGTTACGGTTTGGCTTACTCTTTGGGTTAGGGTTTGATTTAGAGTTAGGTTTTGTCTAACGTTAGTGCTAAGGCCAAAGATAGGGCAAGGGTTAGGGCTAGGGTTAGGGCTGGGTTAGGGTTATGGTAAGAGTTAGAACAAGTGAAAGTCTAGGGTTAGGAATAGGGCTAAATTATTGCTAAGATTAGGACTAGGGTTAGTGTCAGGGTTAGGCCTAGAGTTTGGATTAGGGTTGTAATTAAGGCTATGTTTAGGGCTAGGATAAGGGATAGGGTTTGTGTCCCAGTTAGGGCTAGAATTATGGCTAGGGCTAATGTCAGGTGTAGGGTTACAGTTAGCGATAGTTTTAGGGAAATGTTTATGGCTAGGTCTATTGTACTGGTTAGGTATAGGGTAAGAGTCAGGTTTTGAGCTAGGGGAATTATTAGGGCCAGGGTCAGTGTTGGGGCTTGGTTTAGGTTTGAGTTTAGGGTTATAGCTCGGATTAGAGTTAGGTTTAGGGTTAGGGAAAAAATAGGGTTAGGTTTATGGTTCAGGTTAGGTTTAGGGAAATTGATATTTTTGTGGACAGTGATAGGGTTAGGCTTAGTCCTAGGGTTATCATTAGGGTAAGGGTTATGTTTAGGGTAATGGATATAGTTAAGGTTAGAGCTAGGATTATGGTTAGGATTAAGTCTTGGTTTAGGGTTAGGGTGAGGGTTAGGATTAAGGCTAGGTTTGCAGCTCCGATGAGGGTTTGTGTTAGGGTTAGGGCTAGAATTATGGCTAGGGCTAATGTCAGGTCTAGGGTTATAGTAAGGGATAGTTTTACAGAAAGGTTTATGGCTAGGCCTATTGTAAGGTTTAGGTAGAGGGTAAGAGTTAGGTTTAGAACTAGGGGAATAATTAGGACAGTGTCAGTGTTAGGGCTTAGTTTAGGTTTGAGTTTAGTGTTACAGCTCAAATTAGAGTTAGGGTTAGGGTTAGGGTAAAGATAGGGTTAGGTTTAGGGTTCAGGTTAGGTTTAGGGTAATTGATATTTTGTGGCTTGTGATAGGGTTAGTGTTAGACTTAGGTTTTGCATTAGGATAAGGGTTATGTTTAGGGTAATGGATACAGTTATATTAAGGTTAGGGCTAGGGTTATGGTTAGGATTAGGTCTTGTGTGAGGGTTAGGATTAAGACTAGGTTTATGGCTCAGATGAGGGTTTGTGTTAGGGCTAGGGCGAGGATTCAGGCTAGGTCTAATATCAGGTCTAGCATTACAGTTAAGGGTAGTTGTAGGGTTTGGTTATGAACAGGTCTACTGTGAGGGTTAGGTTTAGGGTAATCATCAGGTTTAGAGCTAGGTGTGTTATTATGGTCAGGGTCAGGATTAGGGATTGGTTTTGGTTAAGGTTTAGAGTTAAGGCTTTAATTAGCATTAGGTTCAGAGTAATGGATATGGTTAGGTTTAGGGTTCAGGATAGGTTTAAGGCTTTGAATAGCCTTAGGGATAGCTATACAGTTAGGTTTAGTCCTATTGTTAGCATTTGGTTAGGCTTAAGTTTAGGGTAAAAGATAGGATTACAGCTAGGTTTAGGGCTATGTTTATGGTTAGGATTATGGCTAGTGTTAGGGTTAGGCTTATGTTTAGGCCTAGGGTTAGGGTTCGGTTTAGGGTAAGTGTTATGGTTGGAGCTAGATTTAGGGCTAGAGTGAGGGTTAGCGTTAGAGCAGGTCTAGGGTAAATGATAGGGATAGGGCTATGTTTAGCATTAGGGTTAGGGTTAGGGTTATGGTAATGGATAGAGTTAGATTTAGGCTTTTTCCAGTGGTTACAGTTAAAAAGTTAAGTTAGGTTGTAGGGAAGTAATTAGGGTTAGGATTAGGGCTCATTAGTGATAGGGATATGTTAATATTTAGGGTTAGGATTAGGGCTCAGTTTTGAGGTAGAATTAGGGTTACTTTATTCAAATGTCTTTGATACAATCCAGGATTCATCTTTAACTAACCTACTCTGTTTCCTAGGTTTAGGCCTTTTGGTTCAACTGTTTTGTGTCTGAAACAGTTAATGTTTTCATTTTACTTCATTTTGACCTATGCGAGTAAATATAAATGGACCTGGAAATAAAACAGAGTTTATGCTAGCTGCTTGAAAATGCACACACACCCTCAATTCTTTGTGGAAACATTCTGGTATGTTCATTGTGAGTCTAGGCCTAAGCTCAAGTATGCAAAAACAACTTTATCCAAGAGCCCTTTAGGAGAAAGCAGGGAATATGCATGCACTGAAATTCCTCCCGTAATTATTTTGTCATATTTTTTTGATACTGAGTAGGATTCATTATTTTGGTTTCCCCACAAAGCTCTCCAAGTGTGGACTAGGATCAATGGTTCTCTAATCAAGTTAGGGTTAGTGTTATGTTTAGGATTATGGATAGTGTTATATATAGTGTTAGGGTGAGAGTAAGTTTTGTACAAATTACTTTGATACATGGAAGGAGTCAATATTTACCTTGCCTTAATATGTTACTCAGGGTTGGGCTTTCTCATTTCAATGGTTTGCTAACAGGGACACTCTGTATTTTAAGGTTTAACTTCATATTGACCTATATAGGTAAATGAAAATGGAGGTTGAAATCAAACCGAGTTGGAGCTAGCTGCTTGAAACTTCAAACACTGAATCAGTTCTCTTTGGGAACTCTCTGGTTATTTGTTAAAGTAGCCCTAGTTTGAAGATAGCAAAAACAACTTTACCTGAGAGCCTTTTAGTAGAAAACAGAGAAATATTTGCATGAACTGAAACACCACCTCAATTATTTGGTCATATTTCTTTGATACTGCATAGGATTCATCTGATAGCTTAGCCCCCCATGCTACCCATGTTTGGGACTTCTAGAATCATCAGTTTTTCAATCAGGTTAGGTTTTGTGTTAAGGATAGTGTTAGGGCTAATGTTAAAGCTAGTATTAGGATTAGAGGTAGTTTTTGTTTTTTTTTTTTTTTTTTTAATTTCTTTGATACTGGGCAGGATTCATTATTTTCTTACTATACTCCACCTGTTTGGGCCTCCTAAGTTCAATGGTTCACTGTAAGGAACAGTTTTTATTTTAAAGTTTCAGTTCATTTTGTCCTATACAGGTAAATGGAAATGGAGTTGAAAATCAAACAGCATTGGTGCTAGCTGCTTGAAACTTCACACTCCATTAATTCTCTGTGAGCAATCTCTGGTTTGTTCTTGTGACAGTAGGCCTAAGCTGAAGCATGTAAAAACAACTTCATCCAAGAGTCCTTTAGGAGACTCTTGGAAAATATGCATGTACTGATATACTCCATCAATCTTTTGGACAGATTTCTTTGATACTGCACAGCATTCATCCCTTAGCTTTCCCCACTAGGCTTCCCAAGTTTGGAAATTCTATGGTTAAAGTTTTCACAAAAATGTTCGGGTTAGGGTTAGAGTTAGTTTTATTCAAAATTCTTTGATACTTGGCAGGACTCTTCTTTTAGCTAGTTTTACTCTGTTCCCCAGGTTTAGGCATTCTCTGTTCACAGGTTTGCTGTCAGGAACATTATTTATTTTAAGATTTCACTTCATTTTGACCTATACGGAAAAGTTAATGGAGTTGAAAATCAAACAGGGTTTGTTCTAGCTTGTTGAAACGTCACACACTCCATCAGTTCTCTCTAGGGATTCTGGTATGTTCCTTGTAAAAGTGGGCGTATACTTAAGCATGCAAAAACAATTTATTCTGAGAGCCCTTTTGGAGAAAACAGAAAAATATGCATGTATTGAAATACCTCCCATAATTATTTGGTCAGATTTGTTTGATATTGGATAGGATTCATCACTTAGCTTGGCCCACAGGCTCCCCAAGTGTGGGAAGTCTAGGACCAATGGTTCTCTAATCAGGTTAGGGTTAATGTTAGGTTTAGGGTTATGGCTAGGGCTAGGGTTAGAGGTAATGTTATGGTGAGAGTTAGTTTTGTTCAAATTTCTTTGATACTGGGAAGGAGTCATCTTTTATCTAGCCTTAGTATGCTCCCAAGGTATGCTCTTCTCAATTCAATGGTTCACTATCATGAACACTTTGTATTTTAAGGTTTCACTTCATTTTGACACCTAAGGGTAAATGAAAATGGAGATGGAAATCAAACAGGCATCCCTTCCCCTAAATCTAACCCTAACCCTAACCATAAACATAGCCCTAATCCTAGGCCTAAGGCTAACACTAACCCTAGACCTATTCCTAGCCCTACTTTAGCCCTAACCCTAAACCAAATTCTAGCCCTAAAACTAAGTCTAACTCTTGCCATAGACCTATTTTTAGTTCTAACCCTATCCTTTACCATAACCCGAACACTAGCCCTAATCTTAGCTCTAACACTAGCCATAGATGTAACCCTAGAATTAACCATAACTCTAAATCTACTTCTAAGCCTAAACTCACCCTATCAGTAGCAATAATACTAACGCTAATCAGAAAACTACTCTTAACTTTAGCTTTAGTCATAAAACAAAATCAAGCCACAGAAGTAACCCTAAACCTTAGTGTAAATCAAATCCTAACCCTACATCTAGCCCTAAACCTACCCCTAATTTGAGTCATATCCCTAACCATAAAACGAACCATTACCCTGACTCTGACTCTAACACTAACCCTAGTTCAAAACATCACCCTAAACCTAAACCTAATCCTAAAACTAGACTTAGTCCTAAATGTAACCTTAAAACTAACCCTAGTCATAAGCTTAGTTCTTACATTAGCTGTATCCTTCTAGGAGAGCCCTAACATAACCCAAAACCTAGCCCTAATCCAAGACCCAATCCTAGCTTTAGTCCTAACTCGAATCATAAACCTAGTCCTAACTCTTACCCTAAACCTAACCCTAACTTTAAGCCTTGCACTAAACCTAAACCTAACCCTACCCCTACCCCTGAATTTAACCGTAAACCTAGCCCTAACCCTAGCTCTACCTTATCCATTACCCAAAACCTAACACTAACTATAATGCTAATCCTCAGGCTGACCCTACCACTATCCCTAAAACTAACATGTCAATTACCCTAAAACTAACCTTAAACCTACCCCTAAAGTATTATTATCCTAAATGTACCCTTAACCCTAATGCTAACTCGAGACCTAAACCTAACACTAAACCTAACCCTAAAACTAATCCTAACCCTAACACAAATCCTAACCCTAACCCTAACACTAACCATAACATAAACCCTAAATCTAACCCTCACCCTAACACGAACCCTACCATTAACCCTAACATTAACCATAACACTAACCCTAACCCTAACACTAACCCTAACCATAACCCTAACCCTAAAACTAACTCTATGTGTAACCATAACCCTAACCCTAACACTTACCCTAATCCTAACCCTAATGTTAACTCTAACCCTAGCACAAAACCTACCCCTAAACCTAATCCTAAGACTAACCCTAACACTAACCTTAACCATATCCCTATCATTAACACTGACCCTAACACTAAACCTAACACCAATCCTAAACTTATCACTAACATTATCCCTAAACATAACCCTAAACGTATCACTAATCCTAACCCTAAACCTAACCCGAAAACTAACATTAACCCTAACCCTAACTCTAATCAAACAGTAACACTAAACCTAATCTTACAAATATATGCAAACTTTATACTAACCCTAACCCTTAACATAATACTAACTTTATCCTTAAACCTAACCCTATAACTAATTTAAACTTAATCCTTACTATAACACTAACCCTAACCCTAAGCCTAACACTAACTCTAAACCTATTCCTAACCCTAACACTATCCTTAACTGTAACCTTAACACTAACCCAAACACTAAAACTAACCCTAACACTAAACCTAACACTAACCCAACCCTAACACTCACCCTAACCCTAACCCTAACATGAACCCTAAACCTAACCCTACCACTTTCCCTAACCCTATCTCTAACACTAACACTAACCCTAAACCTAACCCTTAACATAACTCTAAACCTAACCCCAACCCTAACACTAACACTAACCCTAACACTAAACCTAACCCTAACCCTAATACTATCCTTAATCGTAATCCTAACACTAACCCAAACAATAAAACTAACCCTAACCCTACCTAATACTAACCCTAACCCTAACACGAACCCTAAACCTAACACTAACACTAAACCTAAACCTATCCCTAAACCTAATACTAACCTTAACCATAACCTTAACACTAACACAAACACTAAAACTAACCCTAAATCTAAACCTAACACTAACCCTAACACTAATCCTAACATGAACCCTAACCGTATCTCTAACACTAACCCTAACCCTATCCCTAACACTAAACCTAACCCTAAACCTAACCCTTAACCTAACTCTAAATGTAACCCCAATCCTAACCCTAACACTAACCCTAAACCTAAACCTAAACCTAACACTAACACTAACACTAACACTAACCTAACCCTAAACCTTACCCTAACCCTAATCCAAACTGTAACCCTAACCCTAATGCTAAACCTAATAGTAACAGAAAACCTAACACTAAGCCTAAAACACAACCTAACCTAAACCTAACTCTCACTCTAACATTAACCCTAACCCTAATCCAAACTTTAAAACTAAACCTACCCTAACCCTAAACATTTTCCTAAACCTAACCCTAACCGGATCCCTAACCCTAAAGCTAACACTAACCCTAACACTAACACTAACACTAAACCTGACCCTAACTCTAACCGTTAAACTTACCCTACCCCTACCTCTAAACCTAACCTTAACACTAACCCTAACACTAATTCTAAGCCTAACACTAACACTAATACTAACCCTAATTCTAGGCCTACACCTAACCATAACCCTAACCCTAACTCTAACCCGAACACAAACCCTAACACAAACCATAACCATGAACCTAACCCAAAACTAACCCTAACACTTGCCAAACCCTAACACTGACCCTAACAATAAACATAAATCTAAACCTAAAATTCTAACCATAACACTAAACCTAAAATTCACCCTAACACTAACCTCTAACCCTAAAACTAACCCTATCCCTAAACTTTACCCTAACCCTAACCCTAACCCTAAACCTAACACTAAGCCTAACCCTAATCCTAACCATAACACTAACCCTTACCCTAAACCTAACCCTAACACTAACCCTAAACCTATCCCTAAACCTAACACTATACCTAACACAGTAACCCTAACACTAACACTAACCCTAACAGGGAACCTATCCCTAATCGTAATGGTAACAGTAACACTAGCAGGAACCCTAACCCTAATCCTAACACTAACCCTAACCCTAAACCTAACCCTAACACAAAACCTAACCCTAAACCTAACTCTAACACTAACTCTAAAACTAACCATAACCCTAACAATAAACCTAATTTTAACCCCAACCCTAAGCCTAACGTAAACCTAACCCTAACCCAAACCATAACCCCAAACCAAACCCTAACCCAAACCCTAACCCTAACACTAACAATAACCCTAATGTTAAAGTTAATGCTAATCTTAACACTAACCCTTACCCCAACCCCAACCCTATCACTAACCCTAAACCAAACTCTATCCTTAAACCTAACACTAAACCTAAACTTAACCCTAACCCTAACACTAATCGTAACCTACACGTAACCATAAAACTAAGCCTAAACCTAACCCTAAGCCTCACTCTAACCCTAATACTAACCATAACCATAACCATAACACTTACCCTATTCCTAAACCTAACACAAACCCTAACCCTAATCCTTACCCTAACACAAACCATACCCTTCACCCTAACACTAATCCTAACACTAACCCTAACCCTAACTCTAAAACTGACCCTAACCCTAACCCGAAAAATAAAGCTAACCCCATCCCTAAAATTAACTCTAAACATAACCCTAACCGTAAACATAACACGAACCGTAACCATAACATTAACCCTATATGTAAAACTAACCCTACTCCTAAACCTATCCATAATCCTAAAACTAACCCTAAACCTATACCTAACCCTAATAACATCCCTAACCCTAACCCAAACACTAACACCAAACATAACCTTAAACCTAACTCTAACCCTAACACTAACGCTAACACTAAGGCTAACACGAACCCTAACACTAACCCTAAACCTAACACTAACCCTAATCCTAACCCTTACATGAACCATAAATCTTACCCTACCACTAAACCTAACACAATTTGTAACTCTAACCCTAACACTAAACCTAAACCTAAACCTAATCCTATCCCTAACACTAACCCTAACCCTAACCCTAAGTTTAAAATAAACCTAACATTAATCTTAACCTTAACACTAATATGAACCCTAACGCTAACCCTAACTCTAACCTACACCTAACCCTAACCCAAACCCTAACACTAAACCTAACCACTAACTACACCTAACCCTAACACTAACCTTAACCTTAACACTAACAAAACCCTAACAGTAACCCTAACCCTAAACCTAATCCTAACTCTAATCCTAAACATAATCCTTACCCCAACACTAATCTTAAAACTCACCTTTACCCTAACCCTAACACTATGCCGAAAACTAACACTAACCCTTACACAAACACTATTCCTAACACTAACCCTACCCGTCACTCTAACCATAACCCTCACCATAACCCTCACCATAACCCTAAAACAAATCCTAACACTAAATCTAACATGAAACTTAACACTAACCCTCACACTAACCCTAAACCTAAGCCTAACTCTGACACTAACCTTAACTCTAGCAATAACCCTAACACTAACTCTAACACTATTTCTAAACCTAACCTTAATCCTAACCCTAAACCGAACACTAAACATAACCCTAACCTAACTCTAACCTAACCGATACATAAAGCTAACCCTAAGCCTAACACTAACACTAAATCTAATCCTAACACTATTTCTAGCCCTAACCTTAATCCTAACCCTAAACCTAACACTAACACCAACACTAAACCTAACACTAACTCTTACCCTAAAACTAAACATAATGCTAACCCTAAACCTAACCCTAACCCAAAACCTAAACCATAACCCTAACCCTAACACTAACTCTAACCTTAACACTAATCCTAACCTAACCCAAACACTAACCCAAACCCTAACCCTAACTCTAACACTAACCCTTAAATTAAAAATAAACCTAACCATAAACCTAACCATAACACTAATCCTAAACTTAACCCTAACCCCAACACTAACTCTAAAACTATTTCTAACTCTAACACTATTCCTATCCCTAAACCTAACCCTAACCCTAACCTTAACACTAATAGTAACCTTACCCTAAACCTAACCCTAAAACTAACCCTAACACTAACCGTAACCCTAATCCTAACACAAACCCTAATCCTAACTCTAACACTAACGATAACCATAACCATAACCCTAATGCTATCACTAACCCTAAAACTAACCCTAAACCCAACGCTAAACCTAACCCTAACCCTGACACTAAAACGAACCATAACAATAACCCTAACCCTAAACCAAAACCTAAATGTAACACTAACCTTAACTCTAACCCTAAAACGAGCACTAACCCTAACCCTAACCCTAAGTAAACCTCACTGTAACCTTAACCCTAACACGAACTGTAACACCAACCCTAACCCTAACCCTAATATTAACCCAAAACCTAACCCTAATCCTAACTTAACCCTAACCCTAAACCTAAACCTAACCTTAATCCTAATCATAACCGTAACCCTAACCATAACACTAACCCTAAATCTAACATTAAATTTAACCCTAACTAAACCTAACGCTCAGCCTAACCCTAACCCTAACCCTAGATGTAATTATAACCGTAAACCTAACCCTAATCCTTACCTTAAAACTTATCAAACACTAACACTAACCCTAACCGTAAATAAACCTAAACCTAACCCTATCCCTAAAATGAACGCTAACCCCAAACTTACCCCTAAACCTACCACTAACCCTAACCCTAATACTAACTTAAACCTAACCCTAAACACAAATCCTAATCCTTAACACTAACCCTAAACATAACATTAACCCTAAACCTAACACTAACCTTAACCCTAAACCTAACCGTAACCCTAACACTCACTCTAACCCTAACCCTAACAGTAACACTACCTCTAATCATAACCCCAACCCTAACCCTAACCTTACCTTAACCCTAAACCTAACACTAACACTAACCTTAACCCTAACCCTAACAGTAAAACCAACTGCCACGCTAACCATAACCCTAACACTAACTTAAACCTAATGCTAACACTCACCCTAACCCTAACCCTAAAACTCACCCTAACCCTAACCCTAACACTAACACTAACTCTAATTATAACCATAAACCTAAACCTAAATCTTAACCTATCACTGACCCTAACCCTAACATTAAACCTAACACTAACCTTAACACTATCCCTAACCCTAACACTAACCCTAATCCTAACCATAACCCAAACCATAATACTAACCACAATACTAACTGTAACATACACCATAAATTTAACCATAACCATAACCCTAACCTAAATCTAATCCAATTCTTAATTTACACTAACCCAAACCTTAACACTAACCCTAACACTAACCCTAGCCATCACCCTAAATGAACTCTAACCCTAATCCTAAAACTAAACCTAACCCTAAAACTAACCCTAACCCGAAACCGAACCCTAACACTAAACCTAACCCTAACCCTAACCCTATTACTAAACCTAACTTTTACTGTAACCCTAACCCTAAAACTAACCTTAACCCTAAATCTCAACCCAACACTAACAATAACCCTACCCTAATATGAAACCAAACCTAAACCTCACCCTAACCTAACCCTAACCTTAACTCTAACACAAACACTAAACCTAACCCTAAATCTAAATTTAACCTTAACCTAAGTATAACCCTAACCCTAACCTAAACCTAACACTAAACATATCACTAACCCTAACTCTAACCCTAACACTTAAACTAATTCTAAACCTAACCATAAACCCAACACTAATCCTAACCCTAACCCTAACCTTAACACTAACCCTAACCCTAACACTTACACTAACACTAACCCTAAACCTAACAAAAACCCTAACACTAACCCTAACAATAACCCTAATTCTAACCTTAACCCTATCTCTAATCCTTACAGTAACCCTAACACAAACCCTAATTGAAACCATAAACCTAACACTAAACAAATCCTCACCATAATCCATACCTAATCCAAACCCTAAATTTAATACTATCCCAAAAGCTAACCCTAATGGTAACCCTAACCATAATCCTTACCCTATCACTAACCCTAAACTTAAACCTAACACTAAAATTAATTTTAACATTAATCCTAACTCTAACCGTAAAACTAACCTTAAGCCTAACCCTAACACTAACCCTAGCCCTACCCTTAAACGTAACACTAACTCTAACTGTAACTCTAACTCTAACCATAATCCAACCATGACCCAAAACCTAACCCTAAAACAAATCCTAACCGTAATGCTAACCCTAACACAAACCATAACCCTAACCTTAACACTAACCCTAACCCTATTCCTAATCCTAACCCTAACCATAATTATGACACTAACCCTAACCATAACTAAAAAACTAACCCTAACCCAAACCCTAACACCAACTTTAACCCTAACCCTAAACTTTACTATAACCTTAAACCAAACCGTAAACCTAATCCTAACCCTTACTCTAACACTAACTCTAAACCTAACACTATCCCAAACCTAACCCTACCTTTAACTGTAACCCTAACCATAACCGTAACCCTAACCCTAACACTTACCCCAAACCTATAACTAATCCTAAACCTTTCACTAACACTAACCCTAACCCTAAAACTAATCCTAACCCTAAATGTAACACAAACCTTAACCCTAACCATATACCTAACCATAACCAAAACACTAACACTAACACTAATCCTAAACCTAAACATAACACTAACCCTAACCATAACCCTAAACCTAACTCTAATCCTAACCGTAATCCTAACACTAATCGTAACCCTAAACCTAACCCTAAACCTCACCCTAACCCTAACCCTATCCCTAACACTATCTGTAACCCTAACCATAACACAAGCCCTAAACCTAACTCTAACCCTAAGCCAAACAATAATCCTAACCCTAACCCCAACCCTAACAAAAAACTTACACCTAACCCTAACACTAAACCTATCGATAACCCTAATAGTAACCCTAACACAAACCAACAACCTAACCCTAAACCTAACACAAAACACAACCCTAACCCTAACCTAACCTAAACCCTAACCCTTTCCTATTCCTCAACCTAACCCTTACCCTACACTAATCCTAACCCTAATCCAAAACCTAACATTAACCTTAACCTTAACCCTAAATCTAACCGTAACACTACCCTAACCCCAACCCTATTCCTAACACTAACCCTAAACCAATCCTAAACCTAAACCTAATACTAACATTAACCATTACCCTAACCATAACATGAACCATTAACCTAACATAAAGACTAACTCTATTCCTAGACCCAACACTAGCCATAAATCTGGCCCTCACCCTAAACCTAACCCTAACCCGACAATGACAGTTACCCTAAAACAAACCCAGCACTAAAACTTATCCTAACCCAAAACCTAACTAGAACACTGGACTTATCCATAACCCTAACCCTAAAACTAGCCATAACCATATCCTTAGCTCTTACATTACCCATAGCCCTAATGATAGCCATAAACCTCACACAAAACATTGCCCTTATCCTATCTGTAATCCTAACGTAAAGACTAATTCTATTGTAACCCTAACCATAAGCCTAGACCTAACCCTAAACCTAACCCTCGCCCTAACCCTAATTCTAACTCAAACTCTAACTTTAATCTAAACATAACCCTAACGCTAACCATAAAATTAGCCCTCACTCTAAACCTAACCCTCACGCTAGCCCTTATCCTAGCTCAAATGCTAACACTCACCCCAAAACTAACCCTGACACTAACCCTAGGCCTAATACTAACCCTATTACTAATTATAACCTTAACCCTAGCCCTAACCTTACCTCTAACCCTATCCATTACCCTAAAGATAAGCCTAACCTAAATGCTAACCCTAGGCCTAACGCTAACACTATTGCTAACACTAACCCTATTCATTACTCTAAACCTAACCTGAACCCTAAACCTAACCCTATCAATTACCCTAACCCAGACTCTATCCCTCTCCCTAATGCTAATTCATGGCTTAACCCTAAATCTTAACCTAAACGAACCCTACTCAAACCCTGACCCTAATAATACACCTAGCTTTAAACCTGACCCTTAACTTAAACTTAACCCTTACACTAGACCTAGACATAATCTAACCCTAAAACTAACCATAACCATAAACCCAGACCTGACATTAGCACCAGTCCTAATCCTAGCCCTAACTCTAACACAAACACTAGTCCTCATCTTAGGCCTATACTAGCCTTAAACCTAACCCAAACTCTAACTCTAGCCCTATCTCTAATTTTAACTCTCACCCTAGACCTGAACTTAGGTATAACCCCATCATTTCCCCTAACCCTATCACTAATCCTAACCCTAACACTATCCATATCTCTATCCCTAACCATAGGTATAACCCTAACACTAATCCTAGCACTAATCCTAGCCCTAATTTAGCCCTAACCATAATTCTACACTAACTTTGGTCTAAGACTAACTCTAACTCTCCCCCAGCCCTATTTCTAGTTCTAACCCTATCAATTACAATGAACATAACACAAGCCCTAACCCTAGCCCTAGAACCTACTCTAGATCTAACCATAACTCTACATTTGACTCTAACACTAAGCCTAATCCTTTAAACTACCACTAGACCTAACACTATCACTAATCCTAAAAAACAGTCATAAACTTAGCCTTATCCCTTAAACAAAACCGAGACATTGTCCTAACCCTAAATGTTAACCTAAATCAAAACCTAACCCTAAATCTAGCCATAAACTTCTAGCTTTAATTCATGTCCTACTCCTAAAATTAACCCTGACCCTGACTTATATTCTAACACTAACGTTTGTTCTAAATATCACACTAATCCTAAAGAGAGCACTAGCACTAGATCTAGAGCAAATACTAACACTAATCATAACCTTAGTTCTTATATTAGCCATAGCCCTAACCCTAGCCCTAAAGCTAACAAAAAACTAGCCCTAATCTGAGCCCTAATGCAAGAAGTAAACCTAAACCTAAACCTAAACCTAGCCTTAGCCGTAACCCTAAGCCTAAACCTACCCCTATCCTTAGCTCTAACTCTATCACATACCCTAAGTCAAACCCTATCCATAATGCTAACCTTAGTCCTAATCCTAATCCATAGCTTAATCCAAACCCTAATTCTATTACTAGTCCTAACTCTAGCCTTCATTCTATCTCTAACCCTAACTCAAATCCTTACCCTAACACAAACCCTCAGTCTAAATATGACCCTCACCCTAAACCAAACCCTAATACTAGCCCTACCAGTAAACTTATACCCAAACCTAACCCTAACACTAGCCCTACACCTAAGCCTAAGCCTAATCCTAAATTTAGCCATAACTCTAGACCTATACCAAAAAAAAAAAAAAACTGAGCCCTAGCCCTAACATAATCCTTAACCTAAAGCAAACACTAATCCTATTCCTAGACCTAACTCTAGTCCTATTTCTGGTTTTCACCTTAAACCTAAGTCAAACCTGAACACTGACCCTAACAGTAACACTAAACCTAGCTCTAAACCTGAACCTAACCAAAAACCTTAACCTAACACTACACATAGCCATAACTCTAACCCAAAAACTAGCTCTAACAAGAACCCTAGATCTTTCATTACACACAGCCTTAACCCTGGGCCTAAACCTAACAGAAAACCTAGCCCTAATCTGAGGCCTAAACCTACCCTAAGCATAATGATGATCCTAAATGTAGCCCTAACCCTAACCCTCGCCTTACACATAATCCTAGCTCAAAGCCTAACCCTTAGCCTAAACATAACCCTAGCCCTATTCCTAAACAAAAACTTAACCTTAGCCCTAATCCTAACTTTAAACCTAGTACTAACACTAGTTATAACACTAACATTACCCTAACCCTAACCCTAATAATAACCCTAGCCCTAAACCTAACACTATCCCTAACGCTCAAACTAACTCTAAACCTAAACATTGCCATAAACTTAACCAAAACCTTACCATAAATCAAAACTAAACCTATCCCTAAACCTATATTTAACCATAACCTAAACTTAACCCTAAACCTAATCTTACATCTAATCCAATTCATTACTCTAAAACTAACCCTAACCCTAATGAACACCCTAGCTCTAAACCCAAACCTAACCCTAACCCTAACCATAACCCTAACCCAGACCTAACACTAAACCTAACACTTCTGCTAGCCCTAAACATAGCTTAATCCCTAAACCTTACCTTAACCCTAACACTAGCCGAATCCCTAACCATAATGCTAAATCTAGCCCTAAGCCTAACACTAAACCTAGCCCTCATCCTATCCCTAATTTAGCTCTATTCCTAACCCTAACCAAAACCCTAGAATTAAGACTAACTATAATTCTCAGACAAGACCTATCCCTACTTCTAACCCTATCCCTTACCATAAACCGAACCCAAGCTCTAATCCTAGTCGTAACCCGTGCACTAATCTTAGCCCTAGTACTAACTCCAGATAGAAACCTATCTCTAAAACTAACCCTAACCCGATGCCTCACCCTAACCCTGAAAATAGTTCTAACCCTAATGCTAATTCTAAAATAGCCCTAACCCTAGCCCAAGCCCTAAAACAAAACCAAGCCATACCCCTAACACAAACCCTTACCCTAGACCAAACCCTAACACTACACCAGCCCTAAACCTAGCCCTAATTTGACACCTAACCCTAACCCTAAATATAACTATGACCCTGACTCATATCCAAACACTAAACCCAGCTCTAAACATCACCCTAACATTAAACCTAACCCTAACATTAGACCTAGCCCTAAACCTAACCCTAAAACTAACCCTAATCATAACCCTAGTTCTTACAATAGCCATAACCATAACACTAGCCCTCACCCTAATACAAAACTAGCCCTAATCCAAAGCTTAACACGAGCTTTAACCCTAAACCTAACCCTAACCATAGTCCTAAACCTAGCTTTAAATCTGTTTCTTAACCTAAGCCAAACCTCACCCTAATGCTAACCGTATTGTTAGCACTAATCCATAGCCTAACCAAAACCTAAATCTATAAGTAGCCCTAACCCTAGCCTTCATTCTAGATCTAACCATAACCCAAACCCTAAACCTATCCCTGACCATTATTCTGACATTCACACTAATCTTAGATCTAAATCTAAACCTAACCCTAAACCGAACCCTAACACTAGCCTTACTGGTAACCTTATATATAAGCATAACCCTAACACTAGCCCTAGACCTAAATCTAATCCTAAATCTAGCCATAACTATAGCTTTAGTCCTAAAGACAAACTAGACCTAGCCTTAACAGTAACACTTAACTTAACCCAAACTCTAACCCTACCTCTAGTTCTAACCCTGGTCCTAATTCTGGCTTTAACCCTAACCATTACCCTACCCGAGCACTGTCAGTGACACTAACACTAACCCTAGCTCTAAACTTCATTTTAACACTAAAACAAACTGTAAAAACTACACCTATCCCTAGCATTAGCCATAAAACTAGTCTTAATCCTTACACTAGTTCTTACATTAGCCATTGTCCTAACCTATCAATAAACCTAGCCCTAATCCAAGTCCTAACTTAGCTTTAACCCTAAAGATAACCCTAACCATAACCCTAGCCCTAACCATAACCCTAAGCCTAACCCTTGACCAAATACTAAAAATAAACCTAGCCCTAACCCTAGCTCTAACCCTATTCATTACCCTAAGAGAACTATAATTCTTATGCTAATCCTAGGCGGAACCCTAATCCTACCACTAGTCTTAACCCTCTCCATTAACCTATACCTAACCGGAACCCTAAACCTAACTGTGTCATAACCCAATCCTTAAACATAAGAATAATTTGAGCACTAAACCTAAACCTAAAGCTTAACCTAAACCAAACCCTAAACTTGACTCTGACTCTAATAATAGCCATAGCTCTAAACCTGACCCTATCAAGAAAATTAACATTAACAATAGACCTAGCCATAAACCTAATGCTACGACTATCCATAACCATACCCTAGACCTGGAATTAGCCTTAGCTCTAATCCTAGCCCTAACCTTAATACAAAATTTAGCCCACATTCTTGCCATGAACCTCGCCTTTATCATAACCTTAACCCTAATATTAACATCAACCTTAATCCTAATTCTCACCCTAGTCCTAAAAGTAGCTATATTCACATCCCTTAACCTAAACCTAACCCTAAGCCTAAACCTAACACTAACCCTATCCCTAACCCTAGGCCTAACACTAACACTAACCCTAGCCCTAATCCAAGCCCTAATTTAGCCATATCCTTAACACTCATCCTAGCCCTAAGACTAACTCTAACTCTCACACTAGC
Source organism: Marmota monax (assembly GCF_021218885.2). Taxonomy (NCBI): domain Eukaryota; kingdom Metazoa; phylum Chordata; class Mammalia; order Rodentia; family Sciuridae; genus Marmota; species Marmota monax. Next base: position 1,949 of record NW_026692480.1, on the reverse strand, counting down.
TGTATACATAGTTCTAACCCTATCCCTTACCATCAACATACACCTAGCCCTAAACATAGCCATACCCTAGCCCTATACTTAGCCCAATCTCAAAACCTAGATCTAAACCTAACTCCAAATTTAACCATAACCCTAAGACTAAATCTAACCATAACTCTACTCTTATCCCTAATCCTTAACCTAAGCCTAAATCTCACACTTACACTAGCCCTAACCCTAATACTAATCTTAAAACTAGCCCTAACTATACCCCTAGCCCTAAAACAAATCAAGTCACAGCTCTAACCTTAACCCTTAACATAAACCAAACCCTAACCCTACACCTTGCCCTAACCATATCCCTAATTATAGTCTAATCCTAATCCCAAATTAATCCTGACCCGGACTCTGTTCCTAACACTAACCCTGGCTCTAAACATCATCATCACTGTAAACCTAACCTTAACATTAGACCTAGACCTAACTCTAATCCTATAATTAGCTGTAATCATAATCCTACATCATCCATTAGCCGTAGCCTTAACCCTAGCCCTAAACTAACCCAAAATCTGGTCTTAACCCTAGTCTAAACCTAGCTTTAACCCTATACTTAAACCTAACACTAACCCAAAAACTAGCCCTAATCCTCTCATAACCCTAGCCCTAAACTTAGCGCTAACCCTATCCATTACCTTAATGATAACCCTAATCCTTCTGATAACCCTAGGCCTAACCCTAACATTATACTAAACCAAAACTGAATCCTAAAACTAACCCTGTCATTGCCCTAACCCTAAATCTAACACTAATTTGAGCCCTGCACCTTAACCAAACCCTAATTCTGAACCTGATTCTAAAAATAACCCAGATCTAAACCTGATCCTAACCAAAAACCTAACCCTTACACTGGATCAAGCCATAAATCTAAAACTAAATATATCCCTAACTTTAACCCTAGACCTGATATTAGCCATAGACCTAATACTATCCCTAACCCTAAAACAAATCCTAGTCCTCATCGTAGCCCTAAACATAGCCTTAATCATAACCCTAACCCTAACCCTAGTTCTAACCTTAATACTAGCTTTCACCCTTGCCCTAAAACTAGCTATAACCACATCCTTATCCTAAACTGAAGCCTAACTCTAACCCTAACTCTAATGGTAACCCTTGCCTTATTCTTAGCCCTAGCACTAACCCTAGATCCAAACCTAACTCTAAATCTAACCCTAAATCGATGTCTAATCCTATTCCTAAAACTAGACCTAACCCTAGCCCTAATATAACCCTTGCCATAATTTAGCCCTATCCCTAAACCTAACCCTAACCCAGCCCTAGACTAACTCTAACTCTCACACTAGCCCTATCACTCTTTCTATTCTTGTCCCTTATTATAACCCTAAGCCTAGCCCTTACCCTAGCGCTAACCCTTGCCTTTTCATTATCCTTAGCACTAACCTTAGGCAAACATAACTCTAAATCTAGCCCTAAACCGAAGCCTAAGCCTAACCCTAACAATAGCCCAAACCATAACACTAATCCTAAAATGAGCCATAACCCTAGCCCTAGCCCTAAACAAAACCAAGCCAGAGCTCTAACCCTAACCATTAACCTAAACCAAACCCTAACCTTACAACTAGACCTAACCCAGCTCTAATTTGAGTTGGAAGCCAAACCCTAAAACTAACCCTGAACCTGACACTGACCCTACATTTCTAGCTCTAAACATCACCCTAACCCTAAATTAAACCCTAACACTAAACCTAGCACTTAAACCCTAAAACTAGCCCTAATTGTAAACCTAGTACTTACATTAACTGTAACCCTAACCCTCGCCCTAACATACACAAAAACCTAGCCCTAACCCTAACTTTAAATCTAACCTAACCCTAACACTAGCCCTAATTGTAACCATAATTTTAGCCTTAAACTGATCTCTAACTCTATCCATTAATATAACCATAACCCTA